>NC_057802.1:583618170-583622992 GCF_018294505.1 Triticum aestivum | reverse complement strand
GGAGTAGCGCGCGGTGGAGGCTGGATGAACAGGAGCCCGTGGAAGCTGGAGGAGGTCGACGGTGGAGATGAACAGTATCCCGTGGAGTCCCGTTTTGCGGTACGCCACACCCCTCCCGATCAACAGGACCCCCGTTTCGACCGTAGCGCTCCAACACAAGTCCGTTTCCTCCGTTTTGCGGTACGCCACACCCCTCCCGATCAACAGGACCCCCGTTTCGACTGTAGGAGGTCCGTTTCCTCCGTTTTGCGGGATGCCAGACCCCTCCCGATGAACAGGATCCCGTTTCGAACGTGGCCGGTCGAACACAAGGCCGTTTCCTCCGTTTTGCGGTACGCCAGGCCTCGTTTCCATCGCCTGTTCCGTCCAAGCCCTCCCGATGAACACGACCACACATTCCGTTCCGACCCAGCCGGTTGGCTCCCACGCGTTCCGTTGCCTCCCGATGAACACGACGCATTCCGTTGCCTCCCCATGGACACGACGACGAGCTGTTCCGACCCAGCCATGTACACGAGCCCTGGCCGTACGTATGCGCGAGTAGGCGTTCGAGACCCTGCCTGTATGTATGTACGTGGCCGTATTTTCTTTCTTGCACCCTGGCCGCTGTACGTACGTGTCCATGCTATGTGCGCGCCTCTACTACGACAGGTACGCACCTCTACTACGACACGTGCACGCCTCTACATCGTCCAGTATATATGTACGTGCACGTTCGCGACCAGAATGACAACGCTATGTACGCTTCGACCAGGTGGGTCCCAACTGTCAGGCACTTCCTTGCCTGCGAAGATGTAGCTGGTGGGTCCCAGCAGTCAGGGGGCAAATCGTTTTTTTGCCCGGACGCACTTCCTTGCGTGGGAAGGTGTAGCTGCTGGGTTCCAGCAGTCAGGGGGGAATCGTTTTGTTTTTTTGCCCAAACGCATTTCCTTGCGTGCGAAGATGTAGCTGGTGGGTCCCAGCAGTCAGGGGGGCGAATCTTTTTTTCCGGACGCACTTCCTTGCGTGCGAAGATGTAGCTGGTGGGTCCCACCAGTCAGGGGGAAACGTTTTTCACGAAATACGGTGGCCCGTCCGGTGGGTCCCCGCTGTCAGGTGGATGAATAATTATTTTGCGCGTAATAAGGAGGCACTTCCTTGCTGCGGCCGTGGACCCAGCTGTCAGCCTCTCCACGTACAGTCCACGTCCGATGGAAGCCATTCCTTGACCACGTTGACCACGCCGCGCCGAGAGCACCAGGGCGGTGGACGACGGCGAGGCCTAGGAAGGGGACGACGCGGAGCTGGGGAAGACGCGGCAGTGGAAGCCCACGCGTAGAGGAGTATGAGAGTTCACTCATTCGGCTGCGGTGTGAGGCTGCCGTCGCCGCGGAATAACAGGGGGTGTGGGTGCGTAGAGGGATGGCCTGGCCAGCGGTGGGAGTAGTAGGGGGCGGTAAGGCCTCCACGGCATCACAGCCGGCCAAGGGCGGCAGGAGCAGGCGGCACGACCGGCGCTGCTTTGGGCGGCTGGAGCAAGAAGACCAGAGGTTGAAGAAGCACTACGGCCGTTGGATGGACATCGTACGGTCACTGGAGCTAGAATCGTTCATATATTGACTAAAGTTGACAAAGGCCTCCGTCCCAGTCAACTTAGTAGACCCACAAGTCAGCCTCCCACCAAGGTGGGTCCCAGCTAGCAGGGGGGTATTCATTTTTTTGTGCGTAAATAAGGAGTCACTTCCGGTGGGTCCGAGCTGACAGCGGGGGGAACGTTTTTCGCGAAATACGGTGGCCCGTCCTGTGGGTCCCAGCAGTCAGGGGGAAACGTTTTTTTTCGTGAAATAATGGTGGCCTTTCCGGTGGGTCCCTGCTGTCAGGTGGAGGAATAACTATTTTCCGCGTAATAAGGAGGCACTTCCTTGCGGCTGCCGTGGACCCAGCTGTCAGCCTCTCCACGTACAGTACTATTCCGATGGAAGTCGGTCGTTGACCACATTGACCACGCCGCGCCGAGAGAACAACGGCGGTGGATGACGGCGAGGCCTAGGAAGGGGACGACGCAGAGCCGGGGAAGACGCGGCAGTGGAAGCCCGCGCGGAGAGGAATACGAGGGTTCACCGGTTCGGCTGCGGTGTGAGGCTGCCGTCGCCGCAGAATAACAGGGGGTGTGGGTGAGTAGAGGGATGCCCTGGCCAGCGGTGGGAGTAGTAGGGGGCGCTGAGGCCTGCGCGGCAGCACAGCCGGCCACGGGAGGCGGGAGTAGGCAGTCCCGCCGGCGCTGCTTTGGCGGCAGGAGCAAGAAGATCAGAGATTGAAGAAACACGACGGCCGTTGGATTGACATCCAACGGTTACGTCTGCTAGAATCGTTTGTTGACGTATATAATAACTAAAAAAATCTTGCATACGCGTCAACTACACAGGCCCACAAGTCAGACCACTCCCTATTTTTTTTAATAATTTATATATAGCTCATGGCAACTTCTTATGCAATTTATTGCAGTCATTTTTTTGGTTGGCCAAGGCCAATTTCGCATATTTCTGTGGGTTCCAAACTATTTTTAATACCGAAATGTCGACCCAGATTTAAAGTACTTTGAAGATATATTTAAATTAGGTTAATGCCCAGTGAAATAGGAATCTGAAAATGTGAAAAAATTCAGAAATTATAAAGTAATTGCCAGTTTGTCATCTGTTTTTATATTTACAACCCATTTCATATTACTTTCAAGATTTGCAGGCGTCTTGAAAGAGTTGCAGCCCATCAGGGCATAGAAAAATAAGTAGGCCTGGATTGGGTATTCTTCAGAAAAAATAAACTGGGCTCATTTTCACAAAGAAAAAATAGCTGGGCTGGTCACATGGTGAACATAAAATATAAGCCTGGGCTAGACGGGCCACAGCCCAGTTCAAACCCTGCTCCGTCTCAACAATACCAAACAAAAAAAAAATACTGCTCGAGTAGCTACGTCCAAGGTGTCAGCCGATCTTGTGCTGTTCTCTTGTCTATTGACTATATACGCTCACAATGTCGTGGGTCCCAGATGTCAGGAAAACACTAGGAGGAAGCATTTTATTTTTCCATACGCTGACGTGGTGGGCCCCTACTGTCATCCTCTCCATGTACTTCTGCCGATTCCTGTTGTTTGTTGAGCATGTTGACAACGCGAGAGGGCGGCGCCGTGGCGAGTGCACCAAAGCGCGCGGAGGACGTCGGCGTTAACGATTTAGGAGACGGTGGGGCGGCGATGTGTGCGCTGAGGCGCAGCCAGCCATGGAGGCGGAAGCAGGCGGCCCCGCCGGCGCTGGTTTGGTTTTGGCGGCTGGAGGAAGACAGGACTGAGGAAACACGACAGAGTGTAAAAGCAGCAGGAGTACTTAACAACCTTAACTGAAACCAGCAGGGGCACTTAACAACCAAAGCTGAAAGCAACGTGGTCAATAAACAGGATATTCGCTTTAGAGCCGTGGAAAAGCATGAACATAATCTTCTGTCCTATTCTCCAAGATGGACGGGCCTTCATTATTTGAGACCACCCATGAATAAGTATCTTTTCACCTCCGAGGGGAATTGAGTAGGTCGACATAAACATCATGTTGTGACCAAGCGCAAGTCTGACCCGACCATGGTCAGGCATCTGTATAGGAACAATAGAACTCGGCAGTTCCTGTTTCAAGAAGATCACATATGTAAAACTGTGTATAAGCAATAGTTTATGAACAACATATATAACAGAAAACAGCTCGTACCATAAGTTTCTCGACACAGTTGGACCTGTTCAACGAGTGCAGCAGTGGCACACATATCCCACGTGGCCTTCCACCATTGAAACACCCCACAAGGACCTCAAGACGATCAATAAAGTGTAGGAACTTGTGGATGTCGATCCAGTCAACTTCAGTGCCATTAGTAACAGCCGAGTTATTACAGAGTAACAAACGAGCGGACCGCTTAACTCTGAAAAAACCTACACGTGCCACCAATTATAAGAAAATATTAGTTAGAAGTAGTATCTTCGTGAGAGATTCGTTGCTACTGCTAAAGTTAAATTGTGATTAGTTAGACAGAATAGGTGGATTAAGAAGTAATCGAGGCAACAAGCAAGAACTAGATACAAAACTAACATGGATGAACAATTGGAACGACGTCGGGGCGGAAGATCACAGTGAAGATGAGACCAGGTTCTGCTATTTCCATCAACATTCGTGCGCCAACTTTCAGTCCGTAACACTTGAGAAAGTTTATCCAAGTTCGGCCATTAAAAAAGCAGCGATCTTCTTGGTTCATGAACCCAACTCGGAACTTATATCCATGGCTTGTCTTCACTGTGACCATTAAACTAGTGTATTCAGTTATGGAAAGGCCGAGCATCTTGAGTACATGTGTTCTAGCAGAGCAAATAATACACTGCAGGAAAAATAATATGAGAACACAACATGTTCAAAAAAAGCCCACCCTCCCGGATAGAAAAGAGGATTCTAGGAACATACGATGCACGTTTCAAAATGCTGTGTTAGGATGAGAAGGAACAAGTGTGGCGTCTCGCCGAGGGCGCAGAAACCTGTAGGGTACTCGCACTTTGGGCACTGCAAATGAAACACAATAGATTCAGTAGGAAGAAAAATGCATCAACGGCGGCGGCTGCCATCCTAGGATTACCTGCGACCAAGGGACTTGGATTTATCGGGCATGGATGAAGAATTCGTACCTGGTTCTCCATGAGAAAACCCTATGCAATCGCCGAGAGGGGGTTTTCTCTGAACAAGCAGATGAGGGAGAAGGGGATTCAGGCCCAGTGAAATATTGCCGCTTCGTCCGTCCAGCTTACTGCTAAAGCTGG
>NC_057802.1:583607850-583617958 GCF_018294505.1 Triticum aestivum | reverse complement strand
CGGCTCATTGGGCATTACTGCGGCGCTACGACCGGGGTGTGTCTACCGTGAAGTTGTGCACTCTAATTTGTGCATATGGCACGTGGACCCCGTTGCCGGTTTCCCCACATATCAGCAAAAGGAAGTAGAAAGACAGGAGTAACTAGTTACACATAAATATATTTTTTTACAGAGAGATACTCCCTCTGTAAAGAAATATACAAATCTTTTATATCATAGGCTCACCTTGCTGAGAAATATACTCCCTCTGCAACGCACGGGCATTATGGGGGTTCAGCTTTTTTTATGGGGGTTCAGCTGAGAATATAATACTCAGATAGGCTCACGGTTCTGGACTTTGGGCCGCAGGCCGACCCTGCATGTTTGGGGGCCCATGTGTTCTACCTCAGCGCTTTTCATATTGCAAGCGATCGGTACGGCGCTGGTTTTAGATGCTGTCGCAAGGCGAATACACAAAATTGAATAAAGCACGACAGCAGTTGGAATGAAATCGAAGGACAGTTCCTAACCAGTAATCAGAACTGCAATTCTATCAACGATATACCATGTGATAAATAATACTATCATACTACTTATACACACAGGACACTTGTTTCACCATGCCAGATTATTACATCAAAATCTCTCGGAGGATAGATCAGTTCGGCAGTTGCGTACTGCTACAGAAGAATTTCAAAGTTGATTTGGACCAGCTCTCCTTGCCGAGAAAGTTCGATTTTGACATCATCCCCTACCGCAAGATATGATTTAGATTTGAACCTTGACCATCCTTTAGCATCAATCATCATGCGACCATCCTTTGTACTTACGGTATATTGAGCAGGTTCATTCACACCAAGGCTGCGCATGGTAAGAGAAACTTGGCCGCGGTCGCCCGGATTGTTGAACGACTCCCTCGTTGCTCTAGGAATTCTCTGTTTGCAAACAAGAAGACATACCCAAACAGTTAGATCAACAGAGTGAATCATGTGAAACAACATGGAAAGAAAAAAGAAAGAAGCACGTGGGCGGCCAATGCTTACCAAGAAGGTGGACATGTCGGTTTTTGTAAGGACTTTGGTATATGAAGTGCGAACTGTAGCCCAGTCTGTTGCCGGTGCAACTGCACGGGCCGGAGTAGATGCAAGTGCAAGTGTTGGTGCAGGTGCCGAAGCCGCTGCTGCTGCTGGAGATGGTGCTCCTTGTAGAACTGGTGCCGGTGTCGGAGCAGGTGCCGGTGTCGATGCCCGATCCTCCGGTAGATCAGACTGATCCGCTGACGCGGTCGGTGCCCAATCCTCAGCTGGATCAGACTGAGCTGCTGCCGCTGTCAGTGCTAGAGCAACTACCGGTGCTCGATCTGTGCGAGACAGCGGCGATCGTGTCTGGTCTGCTATGATCAGCTTTCTAACTTGACTAGGATCCGTGACCATGATCCAGTTTTTTTCTTCATTTCTTTTAAACGCGAGAAGGACTAATTCTGGCGTTTTTGTTAAACAAAACTGCAGTTCATCATAGGGATTCAGGTTGTACTCAAACAACAGACTGATCCAATTTTTTCCAGTAATATAAGTGATGGACAGTGCTTCATTACTGACACGACATAAGAAGTGAAACCTGCAAAAATAGCCATCGTAGAGCAAACCAAACAGTTTATTCTGTGATGAATGTCACATGGCAAAACCTGCATCGTAAAATTGCAGGAAAAGAAAGAAAACATGACATTAAATCAATAAGATTTAGACAGTAAATCAATAAGATTTACTAGACAGCACGCCGGCCGGTGCTCCGGCGTCCATCCAAGAGAGGAAGCTGAGAGAGAAGAGTGAAAGGAGGAACAAGATGAGGGAGAAGCGAAGCGAGTGGGGGTTTTCTTCAAGAGAGGAAGCTGAGAGAGAAGAGTGAAATGATGGTTGCTTCGTCCGTCCAACTTACTGCTGGAAAGGAGGGGGTTTTGTGATTTGACGGCTCATTGGGCATTACTGCGGCGGTTCGATCGGGGTAGTCTACCGTCACTCTACTACGGAGTAATTTAGTGCATGGCTGGTGGACCCAGGTGCTGGCTGTCCCACACGTCGGCGAAAGTGAGTAATTTAGTGCATGGCTGGAGGAGGATCCGCACGGTAGAGCGTGTCCACTGTTTTTCTAAAGAAAAAAATGATTACAGCAAGCGTTTCCACTCTTACGACGGAGGAGTGCGAAACACGGCAGCCACCTGAACATACACAGTGCTCCTACTACTAGGCATGTGCACTTGTTCATACGTCAGTACTACACAATCTTGTTGCTAGTGTAGTAAGATATGAGGATAACAAATGATGTTGTGCGCATGTCAACTACTCCTATATGTAACATAGTACCGCTTTTTCGACTGTCCGGTCGAGAATGAACGGTGATATCAATGTTAACAAAACTAGGTCCACAGCGCATGGAGAGTACAGTGCTACAGTACTCAACGAAACATGAACCATATGAAGCACGAATAGTGTTAGGCAGGGTGTATGAAGGGTGCACGGGATGGGAGCAAAAGTTCCCTTCTCGACCCACTTTTGGGTGTTTGGCAGAGTGCATGATGGGTGCATGAGTCCACACTAGTAGGTTGACAAAAATACACGAAGAGGAAACAACTATATTGAGATGAGAATGCAACCAAACACACCCACACGCTTTGTGATACAGTGACTGATCTGCACCGTCTGAGTTTGATCCAACGGTCATGTTGCGCCGAGACATGGACATGCCCATGCAGAGGGCGCCTAAACTCCACCGAAGTCCCTCTGCTTCTCGAGGCGCACGACGTTGGTGATGCAGGGTGCAACCGCCCGCAGAGCCCACTCCCGGTCGACGGGAGCCAGCTCGTCAAAGACGGCGTCCAATGGCACGAATGGATTCCGGTGACGGAGCCCTGAAAGGACTCGCCCGGCAACGGCGACGGCAGCCCGCAACCCCTCCTTGTCCAGCTCAGCCCCCACCATCGCGCGGAGACGGCTCAGCTCCTCGGAGATATAGGTGAAGAAGGAGACCAGGTCAGGAAGCCGCAGCTCGTTGAAGTCGACCGGGTGGTCGAACGGGTTTAGCCCAACGGCCGGCATCGTCGCGCTGGCACGACGGTAGGCATCGCGCAGCCGCAACACGTGCGTGGCAACTTGGTTCACCAAGTGCCTGAGGCGATCCTGGACCTCGTCACGATCGGCCCGCTCGCGCTCCAGCCGGCTCCCCTGACGGCCTATCATATCTCCCGCTTTCTGTAGCAACACTGCCGACGCCTCGAGCATCTTTGTGGTGGACGCCTGCCGCTTTTGAAGCTCCGTGAACTCCCGCACATAACGGAGGAGCATGGCACTCCTCTCCTCCTTGAGCTCACGGAGCTCCACGTCCTTGGCCCTGAGCTCCGCATCCTTGGCACGGAGCTCCTGTGTCAGGCGCCTCACCTCGGACTCCGTGATCTGCTGCGCCGCCATGGCACCAGGTAGAAGCAATGGGGAGAGGAAGCAAAGGGGGCGAAACGGCTGAAAGGCAATGCAATCTACGAGAAGGCGGAGGGAGCGGGGAATCTTTTGGTTTTCACCATGGTAAAACACCAGTCGACGACTTCTCACATCAGGGAGCAGTGGGTTTTTACAGGCGGAGTCATCGTGACTAATTGCTGCCGCGCCTGCTCCCATCAATAAAAAAATTAAAAATCCTGCCGCGCCTGCTCCCGTCAATCAAAAAATGAAAAATCCTGCCGCACCCAAACACCAGAGCAACGCCGCGGTGGATATTTAAATTTACCTACCGGCAAGTAGATAAAAAAGGTGTGAAAAAACAAATGTGGCGGCGGCCTAGCTAATCGGTCGAACTAGCCCAACTAGCTAGCCACCGTGCTTCACTCATGTACTCGGCGGGAAAGGTGGTCTTTCGTGATTTGACGACTCATTTACTTGCTTCGGTGCTACGACCGAGGAGGACCCAGAAAACGCGCGGTAGGGCGTCCCACGTTAGGAAGAATATATGCGTGCACCACCCGGGAGGACCCAGAAAACGCGCGGTAGGGCGTCCCACGTTAGGAAGAATATATGCGTGCACCACCCGGGAGGACCCCGAAACCGCGCGGTAGGGTGTGCCACGTCTCGGCACAGAGGAAAAATGTGCGTGTAAAAATATACTGTATCAGATGTAGTACCTATGGTTCGACCTCGGGACCCAGCCAGTCGGTCGAAAACACCCCACTAGCCACACAGCTTCATCATGCAAACGTGGCACGGAGGATAGATGTGGTTAGCTCCGTCTCGACCAGCCACAATGTCTCTTGTTCTAGGCGATTCTTCTATTTTCCAAGCTTTTTTTAGTTGTAATAACACCACGGCAAGCTAGCGCCGCTCTTCGTGTGTGCCCGTGCAAAGGCTAGACGATGGAGAGAAGAGAGATTGAGATCGCAGACCTGGGACCACCAGTAAGTGAGACAACGGTCATGCACGTGTTGACGAGGCACTCCCTCTACTCTACTCAACGCAAGTACTGTATAAAATCAAGTTATGGGAGAAAGCCAACAACCGTTCGTTTTATCAGGCTATCGACTTACGCTTTGTAGTCCAGGTTGCCAGTTCGAATCTCGTCTTTCAGATTTGTTAGTTTTAGGTCCAAATTTGATTAATGACAAGTGGGACCCCCGTGTGTTGTTCCAATATTTCAGTCTAGGATGGTTTTTTTGAACAAACACCTTGCGCGGTTAGACAAGTAACAACACGAGTTACACGTATTTTGCAAGTTTACGAACAAAAATGACAGCGGCATAGAATATCACATCCACCCTGCAGCTTAGATACTATGGTGATACGAGTTTCTACACCGTTGGAAGTGAGATCCAATGGCTTGGGAGTAGTCTTTGTAATTATGCACAATTTCCAAACTCTCCAAAGGTTTTTTTTGCAAATAAAACATTCAGGCCTCGTGTGTGCCACTGCATCTTCGATCCAACGGCTCCCCGGTGCTCATATTAGGTGCTCCCCGTAGCTTAATTACCCGCTACGGTGATATGAGCATCTAGGTCATATGATCAGTGATCAGATGGCACATGCGTAGTACTTGTACTTTCTGTGCATTTCCCAAACTCTATCAGCCGTATATTGCAAAAACGTTCAAACCTCCTACTGTGGGCCGTTAGATCTCAATGAACTCGTATCACCATAGAATCTACAGTACGGGAGCACCTCATACTCTCCCGTGCGAGAAAACATAAGGTGCTATCGCATCTTGGATGCTACGGTGATACGAGCTTGGAGGTCGTTTGATCTGAGATCCAATGGCATCTGAGCAGTCTTTGTGCTTGTAAGCAGTCGCCGAACTCTTTTGGGGCTTTTCTGCAAAAAACCATTCGAACCACCGAGGAGGTGTTGGGTCACAAATCCAACGCCTCCGAAGAGTTTGTATCACCAAAGCATCTAAGGTGTGGTAGCACATGATATTCTTACATACAGGAGAATATGATGTCCTCCTTCATCTTAGATGCTACGGTGATACGAGCTTCGAGGTCGTTGGATATGGGATCAAAGGCCATCTAAGTAGTTTTTGTACAAATTGTGTGCAATTCTCAAACTCATCAAGGTTTCCTGCAAAAATATTAAGACACATCATGTGAGCTGCTATATCTCAGATCTACAAGCTCCAAGCAACTCGTATCGGCATATAGCATCTAAGGTATGGGGGCACATGATATTCTCCCGGGGAGGAGGGGTGGGGGTGCACAACCAATCGGTGGTTGGGAGGGTGGGGACAAATATAATCTAAACAACCCTAAATAGAGCTCCACAATTTTATCTAAGGTCGAGGGGTTGAGCCCCGACAATCATAGCTCCGCCTAAACACAACATTTGCATGTACTGTAGTACTAGACTTAATATTCATGTTTCAGTTTCATGTTCATTTTAAATATTGAACTGAGGACCATGGATGTCTTACATTTGACTCCCTTTGTTCCTAAATATTAGTCTTTTTAGAGGCTTCAAATGGACTGGCACATACGGATGTATATAAACATATTTTAGAGTCTAGATTCACTCATTTTGCTCCGTATGTAGTCACTTGTTGAACTCTCTAAAAGACTAATATTTAGGAATAGAAGGAGTATTTTTGAATTCATGTCATACATGCATGGTTTGGAAAAATAGATGCACTATACTTATTGGATTGTTGTTGTGTTCGTGCGTGTGTGTGTGTGTGTGTGTGTGTGTGTGTGGTCATATGCTTGATACATACGAAGTTTTCTCACCTCCATATTGTTCATCTTTTAAATTTGAATTTGCAGTGGAAAACTTACTAGGGATACCATGAAATGTGAAATCCACGTTGAGATCACTATATCACAAACTCACTCTAATTCAACAACTCGTCATAAATCAATTACCACGTTGAGATTAGTATTTGCAAGGAAAATACGGGTATTGTAATACACATATATTCGTTGGGCAATTTAAAAGGTTCCTTTCGTATTCTCGAATGGTAGGACCCAATGGCGTACCAGCCAGACCTTGGCTCGTGTTGATCCTAAAAAAAACCGGGCTCGTGTCCTTCGGTGGCGTGCGTGGTACGCACATTAGGCAACCCCAACCAGTCGAGCCTTAGCGCTTCAAGTCGAAATATCTGGCGGCCAGAATTCCAACCCTAGGAAATTCCCCACATGTCCCCGGTCCATAATGACTACTGATGAACAACGGAGGGATGCTTTAGTAACTAGACAACGTTACCTACCGTGCCGAGCACGGTTCAATTCCCTCGGTCACCGCTCGTCAAGGTCACCCGTCAACTGCATTGCCTAGTACTACTACAACTACTACACTAGGATGAGCACATAATTGAGCCCGTTTGTTCGTGCCTAGTACTTGAGTTAATATATCAGGCAATGCACTGGTACGGAGGGATTATCCTTTTACTCTGCATATATAACTTGTCTGAAGTCTAACTAAGAAAAATGTTTGACCAAATCCTTTCTTAAGAAATACAACAGGACAGATGTACGGCTTGAAAATTTATTGCATGATGCAGGTTATGATATTGTTTCGAATCCTGGATATTAAATTTCAGAAAATCCAAATGTGAGCATAAATTCTTGAAACTAAGCATGGTCACGTGATATGGCACAAATATTTCTTCGTAAGTTTGTTCTTCAATTTGAGACAAGCTGCTTATGACAAGTTGCACAAATGAAGAGCCAAGGTATTTTGGAACAAAGACCTGCCACGTTAAGGCGAACGCTTTCACTATTGAAACCGTGGGCGTTTACGTGCCGCCATGAGTCCCCGCTTCTCATCGGCAGGTGCCGTCCGAGCAAGCGTGTGAGTCGTCGGGAGGCGTGCGAGCAGACCGCTGTGCAGGCTCACCGGGAGGCGAGCCCTTTGACCAGGCTCCGCTGCCCACCGTCGTCCCAACTGCTCCCACTTTTAATGTCGCCGGCGCCGCAGTTTAAAATCAACCCCGCACTACCCAGTATCGCTACAATCCTCTCTCTTCCTCTCCGATTCTCCTGTCGTCTACCTCCAACTAGCCTGACCTAAATGTACGCCATGCCGCATCACGATGGTCTGCCCTTAGTGTTCCAGTTTCCTGAGGAAGACACCCAGCCGGAGTCTCAAGAACATAAGGCGCTCTGGGACGAGCTTGAACTGGCCTTGCAGGAAGACGTCGCGCCTGTCCCTGCTCCTGTTCCGGCTCCCGTCGCCCCGACTGCGCCAGCGCCCATCCCCGTGGCATTGATGGGCTGGGAGCCGCACATTGTCGCCGAGCTTGATCCCACGGGGTTCCACGAGGTCCCCGCCGACTTTCACACGCCCGTGCACCTGCCAGCGCATGCGCCTGCGCATGCACTGACGTGCACGCCCGTGCCGGTGCCCGTGCACCTGCCAGCGCATGCGCCTGCGCGTGCACTGACGTGCGCGCCCGTGCCGGTGCCCGTGCACACGAATGTCTCCGCCGCGCCGTTGCCAGTGCCTGTCCCCGCGCGGCTGCCAGTGCCCCCCTCAGCGGCATGGATGGCCGCCGTCGACCGCTTCCTTGCACCAACGCCAGTCGCCTCCTCCCGCCAGTTGACTCGCTCTGAAGTCCAGAACATTTTGGCCTTCCTTGAAGCTAGGCCAACATCCAGGAGTACGCCAACAACGGCGCAAGACGCCGGCGTCGCCGTTGGTCAGTGGCCCGACGACACATAGAGCACGGTAGAGGAGCCGCTTCCCACCGCGAGACGCCCCCGCCGCCGCCGCCTAATCTAAATTTGCCATGAAAAACGGTCGGATGGCCATGCTTAAAATCCGAACGTTTATCATTTCCGTTTATTTTATATCGATCGTCGTATAATTTAAAGTCGGAGTCAGACTGAACGAAATGTATGGTTTGATCGATTGAATGTTCTGCTAGAGCCGTATCAAATTAAATAAAACGTCATCAAGCCACATGTATTCCTTGTCATCCAACGACCTAGACTGCTTCAATGTCGAGCGCTCAACACGTTTAGCGTGCAGTTAATTTCATGCCAAAAATAGTGCTAATCACATGACAACACTCAAATAATATCCTAGTAGTTAATATCCGCATGCACTTAATATACTTCCAAATTAACGTGCATTGCACGTACACACTGGCTAGTGCTGCTAGTACGTGAAACTGGTGCCGTGACTTGTGAACACGTCCAGATATGGTCAACGGCAACATCGCCCGCGAGTTCTTCCTATTTGCCCGTGCGTCTAAACACAGAAGGGGAGGAGAGAGAGAGAGCACACATGGAACCCACCAGTAAGTGAAGGCGAATAGTACTAAAAATAGTATTACATGTTATCCATTAATTAGGCTGTGGTAATATAAAAACATTATGTGAACAAAGGGGGTACAACAAACATTGCTATTATACGTATGTTGCCTATTGACGTGCGGCTTGAAGGCCCGGTCGCATGTTCGATCCTCGTCCTTTATTTTTTAATTTGTATATGGGTCCAAATTTGTTTCATGACATGTGGGCCCCTCGGTGTGTAGTTTGTAGCACTTTAATTTGTTGGTCGAAATTTGTTCCATTCCAAGTGGACTATCGGTGTGTAGTTTTGTAGCTTATTTATAATAATTAAAGAGAAGAACATAGTTTTTTCAATAATAGCATGGTGCGACGTTGGAGGCGAGAAAGGACGTGCGAGAGAGCGATGACCGAGCCAGAGGGAACTCAACTAGGGGAGTTGCGTGGGTTGCAACGGTGTTTGGAGTAGTTGTGGGCCGAATGCTACGAAAATATAATTAAACTGACCGGAATAAATGCCTACACAAATTAATCCAAGGTTGGAGTGCCCCTCGCAATGTAAATAGCTCCGGCTTTGCGACAGATGGAGAGGTAGTAGCTTCAACGCGTGGAAGATACGGTGTGAGAAAGCGAGGTCAATCGAGAGACATATAGATAGAGAGACAAAGTGAGTGTGGTCCGACATTCATTGAACAAATATATATGCTCTCGAGAGATATTGTCCGATTGAGCTTTTTGGCAAGGGTGAGGGCTGTAAGATAGAGCTTGAGAGATGATCCAGTCACAGACGTGTAGATATATTTTATGCGTGGGAGGAAGCAAGGTCAACCGATCACATAGGGTCGCCGTGCAATCGAAAAAGTGAGACGGGTTGGAGAGAGTGACCTAGATAGACGATGTGCGTGAGAGAGTATACAGTGTGAATAGGTCGAATTGGGCTCAAACATGGTGATATATCGTTTTTGTCCGAGAAAGAGCGAGGTCAATCGAGACATACGGAGAGAGAGAGATTGAGTGAGCGTGGCCCACCATGAGGTCGAAAGAGTGGCGGCGGCTTGGATGGACTGACCTAGATAGGCAATCTGCGTGAGAGAGTATAGAGTGTGTCGATCGAGGCCCGAACAGGGAGATATATCATTTGTGTGTGTAAGAAAACGAGGTTAAACGAGACTCAGATAAAGAGAGCGAGATTGAGCGAGTGTGGCCCGCCGTGCGGAAGAAAGAGTGAGACAGTCTCGAGGGAGTGACCCAGATATACAACGTGCGTGCGTGCACACGAGAGGTTGGGGGGGCTAGATAGGCAATGCATGTATTTAGCGCGAGAGGGTGAGAGGGACAGGGGGGGAGAGAGAGCTTGGCATGGGGTGCAATGGC
>NC_057802.1:583559153-583607533 GCF_018294505.1 Triticum aestivum | reverse complement strand
GGGTAATTATTTCGAATTCGTGCCATACTAAGTTTTGAAAAGTTGACATTGAATCAGTTTGTTGTGCTATTTTGTAGGTCATATGTTTGAATCCATCCAAAAGTTTTCTCACTACCATGGTGTTCATCATATACATATGAATTTGTATTAAAAAAGTAGCGTGGATACAGTGAAATGCGAAATCCATGTTAGAATTGGACATCGCTACGTGACACACACTCTAATTCAAATAACTAACTACGTGACACACACTCTAATTCAAATAACTAATTATGTGACACACACTCCAATCCACGTTAGCGTGGGTACCGTTTCGATATTTTTTCAAATAACTCCTCATTAATTAATTTATAGTACTCCCTCTGTTCACTTTTATAAGACCTTGAAGACATTTCAGACAATGTGCAAAACAGTTCATTTTAAGTTGTCTGAAACGACTTACAAAAGTGAACGGATGGAGTATCTCGTTTCGAATGACCAATTATTGCAAGGAAAACACGGGCATGGTAATACATACAGATTCGTTTGCAAATGAAAGAAGATTCGTTTGCATTCTCAAATGTAGGCGCACCAGGCAGACCAGGGTCGTGTCGGGGTGGACGCTGCTTCGGTGCCTTAAAGGCAACTGCCTTTGGATCACTGACATGTGGGCTAGCCACCTGTTGGGCCCACATGTCATGGACACAAAGGCAGGTACCTTAAGGCACCGAAGCATAGTCCTGTCGGGGTGGTCGCGTGTGTCGGACGGACGCGTAGCACCCAGCCACCCACCCCCCACCCCCCAAAAAAAGGACGACGACAATATAAGTTCGCGCTTCCACATTTCGGATTGAAATATCTGGCGGCCCCAATTCCAGCCTTGCAAAATCTCTCTTCTCCACCGTCCCCTTCCGCGCCCAGATTGCTCAAATCCGTAATTCGCCGCCAACCCTCGAATCGCCCCTCGTCTCGTCTCTTTCCCCACCATTCCCCACCTCTGTGTCGGACGACGGCGACGAAGACGACGGTCGCGCTTCACTGCCGCACCGGAGCTACCTCATCTACGCCCTCGTCCACCGCACCGGGTGGTCCACCGACAACGTCGGCCGCCGCAACCGACGTGCCTCACAGACACCGAGTTCCACCGCATCAGGTGCGCTTCACCGACGCCGTCTCCCAGCTCACCAGGGCTACTTCACCGAGCACATCGTCGCACCTCCGCCCCCCGAGGCCGTTGGGGCTTCACCAACGGTCTCGTCCACCGCATCGTAGCGCTCCGCTGCCACTCAAGATCTGCATCCGTGCACGGCCAGCCAACGCCAGCGCATCACCCTCAACGGCTGTGAAGTGACCCGCACTCTAGCTAGGCGAGCATGCCCAAACGCCGGCCCAAACTAGGTATCCACACATCACTCCCTTTTGCACTGTTCCGACGATGTTTGGATATCCTTTCACTGCTCTCTTAGCTTACACGCCTATGCAACTCTGACTTTAACTCTTGTTTCTTCTGGAGATATCATCTGAAACAAGCAAATCCATTTTTAGCGAAGCATGACGGCGCTACGGGATCTGGTACACATCCTGCACACCCGTATAACCTTGTAAGTTCTGTCCTCCGGTACAACGTCAAGGTCGATTCCTCTTATTTGATCAACCATTCGCCGTGTCAAAAATGCAGAGGGGGATGCAAGGAACACAAGGCCCTCACATCCAAGCAAGTGGTAACATGGACTTGTACATGGAACATCCCAAGCGCAAGCAGAGCTGCAGTGAGCCTGTACAACGAGCTAGCGTAAGTCCCTGCATTTCATTTAATTCGTACTGGCATTCGTGTATGATTTGTGTGCAGTGGCTGATCCACGAATTCAAGTTACCAGGGGTGAACATTTAACTTAAAAAATACGAAGGCACTTGCACTCCGGAAATCAACATAACTTGAGAAATGTGAAGCTACATGCACTTTGAAAACCAGCTAATGATCCAAAGTAGTTCAGATTATAAACACTAAATGATGCAAGCACCAAAAAACACAAAATGCAACATGGTGTACAAGGACTACAAACATGGTCTGTACCTGCTTGAATTATTCGTTCTCTGGCTAAAAATATCGAAGTGTAATTGCACGTATAACCAGTGCGCAAACTGCATATCAATATATCTATCCTGCACAAGTATGGCAATAGTTTCAAACAACAGATTAGAAAAGTATTTATGCTATGTTGTCATGATACGGGGACTTTCTGGTAGATGGCCTCAATGTTTCCTCAAGCTATGAAATTGCACTATAATTTGCTTGTCATCAATGCCTGCAATTCTCTGTCTCTATCAACATAGTAGATCATCATTAGACACTAAATCCTTCCATGAGCTTGCAAAATGCTTGCATTAGATCCTTCATTAGACACTATATGTTCATCACCAGGAGCATGTAAAATGTTTGCATCAAATCCTTCATTAGCAGTCTGTTCATTAGACACTTCAGGCTCAAGAACAACATGAGCTTGTATGTTTGCACCGGAAACTTGATTAGATACATCAGATTCAGTCAGTTCAGTATTGATTGGGGGAGTTATAAAATAAGTAGAAATTGGTTTCATTTTCTCATAGATTCCCTACATACAAGCAGTTTTACAACAACGTCAGGTTTAACTATTGGCCAGAAATTGAAAAGTTGAATTAGATATAATCAGGGATGTGATGTACCTGCTCGTTGCGCATGCTACTCTTGCAAGCTGCGACTGTCCGTTTGCGCAAGCTCGATGCCATGCCCGTGCTGCGTCCCACGCAGGCCACACCCAGGGTTGGATCTTCATCTTCTTGTCCTTCCGTTCGCTTGAAGCCCGGCGACCGCCCTCCAACACTAGTAGGAAAAGGGGCTTTTACCCCGGTTCATAAGGGCCTTTAGTCCCGGTTCTGGAACCGAGACTAAAGGGTCGTTACTAATGCCCTAGCCCTTTAGTCCCGGTTCTTACACGAACCGGGACAAAAGGCCGTCCACGTGGCCGGTGCGGGGAGCCCAGGCAGGAGGGCCTTTGGTCCCGGTTGGTGCCACCAACCGGGACCAATAGGCATCCACGCGTCAGCACCTGGCAGGAGCTGAGGTTTTTGTTTTTTTTGAAAGAAGGTGGTTTAGGGGTTTTGGGGGGTTAATTTAGGTGTTTCATATATTTTGTTAGCTAGCTAATTAATAGAGAGAAGTGTCCTCTCTTATCTCCGTGCTTTGTCGACGCTACGTACTATATACGTATGGAGAGGAGTAGACACGCTAGCTAGTAATCAAATGAAGGAAACAGAAGATCGTCATGAACATATATATATATATATATATGCATACAGAGAGAAGTGATATCGACCACCTCTCCTTCTCCGAGATATTGGTCGAACAACAAGTTCTCGTATATCTATCCGACACTACCGGCTACATATATACAATAATTATCTCTTACAATACAATCTCCTAATTATATTGTAGGAACACAGGGTCCACATAGTATTCTCCATTTTCAGCGATCACGTGGTCAAGGAAGAATGCCGCCAATTCCTCTTGAATTCCTCGCATACGATCTGGTGCTAGGAGTTGATCCCGCTTCCGAAAAATCTAATTTGAAGAAGGGGGTCAGTACATATATATATGAATAAATGAAACTCAACATAAATGATGGTAATAAAATAAAATTGTGAATATTATTGCTTACGCACTTCATATTGTTCTTCAGTGTAGCCCCGCTCACAGGTATGGTAGCGGATGGACTCGCAAATGTAGTATCCACAGTAATTATTCCCGGGTTGCTGCCCCAACCACTTTACAAGAAATAGAGGTCAATCAAACTGATAAGCAAGCATGCTAAATGGTATTGATCAAACTAGCGCTTGAATCACTAGGAGATGCGCGGAACATGCTACTATAGTACTTACTTTTGGGTGTCTAAATTGCAGCTGGTTCAGCAGTCCCGGGGCTTTTGAGAACTGGCATCATAATGAACTTCCGCTTCATGCACATCCAAGGAGGAAGGTTATACATACATAGAGTCACGGGCCAGGTGCTGTGATTGCTGCTCTGCTCCCCGAAAGGATTAATGCCATCCGCGCTTAAACCAAACCATAAGTTCCTTGGGTCAGCTGCAAACTCAGCCCAGTACTTTCTCTCGATTTTTCTCCACTGCGACCCGTCAGCGGGTGCTCTCAACTTCCCATCTTTCTTACGGTCCTCACTGTGCCATCGCATCAACTTGGCATGCTCTTCGTTTCTGAACAGACGTTTCAACCGTGGTATTATAGGAGCATACCACATCACCTACGCAGGAACCCTCTTCCTGGGGGGCTCGCCGTCAACATCACCAGGGTCATCTCGTCTGATCTTATACCGCAATGCACCGCATACCGGGCATGCGTTCAGATCCTTGTACGCACCGCGGTAGAGGATGCAGTCATTAGGGCATGCATGTATCCTCTGCACCTCCAATCCTAGAGGGCATACGACCTTCTTTGCTGCGTATGTACTGTCGGGCAATTCGTTATCCTTTGGAAGCTTCTTCTTCAATATTTTCAATAGCTTCTCAAATCCTTTGTCAGGCACAGCATTCTCTGCCTTCCACTGCAGCAATTCCAGTACGGTACCGAGCTTTGTGTTGCCATCTTCGCAATTGGGGTACAACCCTTTTTTGTGATCCTCTAACATGCAATCGAACTTCAGCTTCTCCTTTTGACTTTCGCATTGCGTCCTTGCATCGACAATAACCCGGCGGAGATCATCATCATCGGGCACTGGTTCCTCTTCATCTTCAGCAGCTTCCCCCCTTGCAGCATCATTGGGCACATCGTCTAGTTCCTCTTGATCTTCAGCAGCTTCCCCCGTTGCAGCATCACCGTATTCAGGGGGCACATAGTTGTCATCGTCCTCTTCTTCTTCGCCGTCTTCCATCATAACCCCCATTTCTCCGTGCCTCGTCCAAACATTATAGTGTGGCATGAAACCCTTGTAAAGCAGGTGGGCATGAAGGATTTTCCGGTCAGAGTAAGACTTCGTATTCCCACATGTAGGGCATGGACAACACATAAAACCATTCTACTTGTTTGCCTCAGCCACTTCGAGAAAATCATGCACGCCCATAATGTACTCGGAGGTGTGTCTGTCACCGTACATCCATTGCCGGTTCATCTGCGTGCATTATATATAATTAAGTGTGTCAAAAACCATTACAGAACATCATGAATAGATAATTAAGTGACCAAATTAATAGAAGTTCATCATCACATTAGAACCAAAGTACATACATAGTTCTCATCTAACAACATATATATAGCTCTCCAGAGCATCTAATTAATTAAACCATACATTGAAACTATGTAAAACATTTCAATGCGAAAACAAATGCGATCATAATCGCAACCAAGGTAACAATTGATCCAACGGCATAATGATACCAAGCCTCGGTATGAATGGCATATTTTCTAATCTTTCTAATCTTCAAGCGCATTGCATCCATCTTGATCTTGTGATCATCGACGACATCCGCAACATGCAACTCCAATATCATCTTCTCCTCCTCAATTTTTTTTATTTTTTCCTTCAAGTAATTGTTTTCTTCTTCAACTAAATTTAACCTCTCGACAATAGGGTCGGTTAGAATTTCCGGTTCAACCACCTCCTAGATAAATAAAATCTATGTCACGCTGGTCGGTATATTTGTCATAAACAATAAATGAATCAAATAGTTATAAAAAGATAATATATACCACATCCGAATCATAGACAGGACGAGGGCCGACGGGGGCGGATAGCAAAACCATCGCACTATGTAATAAGAAGGAATAAAATAGTAAGAAAATTAGACAAGTATCTATCTAAAGTAAGAATTTTTTTTCTTTCAAAAAGAAGATAAGAACAAGAGGCTCACCACGGTGTTGCCGGCGACGAGATCGGCGCGGGCGGTCGACGGCGGTGAAGACGGGAATGGGACGTGACGGGCCGCTAAACCTAGACAAATCTCGAGGAAAATGGAGCTTTGAGGTCGAGCTTCGAGAGGACAAAGCTTAACTAGTGTGGCTCGGGCATTTCATCGAACACCTCATGTGCATAGGAGGTGAGCTAGAGCACTACAAAGCCCTCCCCTCGCCGGCCAAAGAAAAACAGAGCACTGGAGTGCTCTGCTCGCGGGCGAGGGGTATATATAGGCACCTCATTGGTCCCGGTTCGTGGCATGAACCGGTACTAAATCCGGGCCTTCTGTCCCGGTTCATGCCAAGAACCGGGACAAATGGTTGCGGGCCAGGAGCGAGGACCATTAGTCCCGGTTCGTGGCTCGAACCGGGACAAATGGTTCCATACGAACCGGGACCAATGCCCACGAGGCCCCAGCCGGCCCCCTGGGCTCACGAACCGGGACGAATGCCCCCATGGGTCCCGGTTCGTGACTGAACCGGGGCTAATGTGAAAACTGCCCTGTGACCTATGCCCTGTTTTCTACTAGTGCAACAAGGGCGCGAGGAAGTGCTGTGTCGGTCTGTCCAGCGGCGGCTAGGTTAGGAGCGAACCAGACTGGAGGCTGGAGCGAATGAATTGGGATTTTTCCTGCTGTCGATCGATATGGGAGGCGCTCGTTTGGGCCGCGAGCCTGCTATAGGGCCTGCCTTGCACTTATGTTATTGGCCCATCCAAATTGAAACATTTTTCTTCATGTTTTACATTGCCTGCTCGTGCGTTGGGACGAACAAAACTAGCGTGGGCCAACCTGGACGACTCAAACTAGGTGCACACTTTCCAGCCACCTGAGGCGGCCGCCCATACCAGCCCCTATGGTGGCGTCGCCCCTTTTTGCGTGTATGATTGGATAGTGAAAAATATTCCAGTGGCGCTTTTGATTTACCCACAGAATGGTTGAATTGCTTGTTTCTATGAACTGAGTTCGCCAATAATGTGAAGGATGTCAGTCTTTTCATCCTATTGTAGATTGCTTAGATCTCGATATGCCAAAAGTAATCGCATGATTGTGTTTGGCTACAACTAGTCTGACTACACGTCCTCATATAACATATCAAGGACGCACCATCTTACCAGATTAACCATTCGACTTACCCATGCAGTGTGGGAAGAAAGAAGTATTGGGACTGCGTATCCAAGCAATTGATGCCATGGACTCCTTCGTACAACCTTGTAAGCGAAAAATAAGTTGCAGTGTGCTTGTACAAAGCACTAGCGTAAGTTCAGTTACCTGCTTCTCAGAATTTTAGTTAGCCACTTATTGCAAAATTGTTCAATTACATTGCTTGGCTTAATTTGGTTTGCTACTGATTACATAATGGCACAGCCTGTTAATCATATTGTAGACTGCGCCTATCTACGTGTTTGATACTTACTGTTAAGAATTACCTGTTTGCCTTAACTTAAATATATACTTGCTTGTTTAACTGCTTTGCTGCTGCAACAGCGGGTTACAATGATGTTAATAACTACTTTTCAGCATCCAATTGAAACTCTTAATTCCTTGTTTGTTTAACTGGTTTGCTGTTATAACTCCTAGTTGAGATGTTTTGCTAACTTCAAATTTTCTGAATCCAATCAGAACTTTAATGGCAAAACAGGTTAGCCCAAGATCAAAGAGCGAGGTCCCCATGGACGTTGCATCGTCCCACAGCAGTGGCACCGGCCCGATCGTGCATTATGAATTGCCAACTGCTGATGCTCTAGAGGCTAAACTAGAGGTAGAAAGAGATTTTGCTTCT
Source organism: Triticum aestivum (assembly GCF_018294505.1). Classification (NCBI taxonomy): domain Eukaryota; kingdom Viridiplantae; phylum Streptophyta; class Magnoliopsida; order Poales; family Poaceae; genus Triticum; species Triticum aestivum. The sequence continues at coordinate 583,599,832 of NC_057802.1, read as the reverse complement.
GCACTTAGAGATGAAGTTGACATGTTGAGGAAGCAAACAGCACAATCACAAGCAGTACTCAAGACAACCATTAAATATTTGGTGGATTTCAAAACGAAGCAAGCTGAGACTGACCAGATTGTTAAGGTCCTGAAGGAAAAAAGGAAATTAAATTCCTACTTGGTAAATCATAGGTGAAATGTTCTTTCCATAGTTGAATAACCTTTGTATTGTCTGCTCATGTAATCAATCAAACCATTTGTTTTAGAGATCATGTAATAATTGTTTTTTTTGTTTTTTGGTTTGTAATTTTATTTGAGCACAAGTCTGTATTAATTGATAAGACTCGGAGACATTTCATTTGGATTGTTGTGCCAGACCTACAAATATGCCAATCGGGCTGAATGTGCATTCAGCAATAGTAGTAGTATAGATGGACCATAAGTGGCACGCATCGGAAAGGGCCAAGATGCTAGCTAAAAAAACGATGCTGTTGTAGCCAAAAAAAAAGTACAGCGGCCTGGCTTATGTATGTTAGTTGATATTGTTGATCCATATACTCTATAAATGTTTATATGTCTGTTAGTTCTGTACATTCTTGGTTGCTTGACTCGGTATTTGAATCTTGATACATCGCTTGTGTACATATCTAAATGGGAGTACACATTATGCTGTGTGTGACATTTGAGTTGGACATGAAGTGTTCCAAATATTCGAATTCACCTTAAACTGGATTCTAGTTTCTGAATTTGAGTATCGGCATTTGTAAACCATATTCATATATGACAGTAGAATACATCTTTGTCGTCCTTTTGAAGATATATAAAAACACATAGAATGATTTATAAAGATTCATATAGGAATACAAAATGGATTCGAATTTAGTTGCCAGGATAAACGTGGATGCTTATTATCCCAAAATTCGAAAGAAGCAGCAAAATGTCCACTGCCACGTCGGCTGCCTGAAGCCAAGTGTCTGGGAGATGGAAATTACTATCTACCCATTACACGGACAATCCATCGGCCCGATTTCCACTGCTCTAAATAGGGGTAGGTTAGTAACTTCAATTCCACGGTGGGCGTCAAACATGGGCGGCAAAACTCATTTGATTCAAGCTCGTCCGGAAGACCTCTATTTCTCCCTCCATTCCCCATTCATACACGGTGGGCGGCAAAACAAACTCGACTCGGCCGAAATCGATGTAGGCAAATATTTTCAATAGGGGCAGGTTTGTAACTTCACTCAGACGTGACACAACCGCCCTACCTGTCATCCCCGTTCATACACCGTGGGCGCCAACCATGGGCGCCAACCACCCTCTCCTCGCTCGAAATCGCTCTGGGCAAATATTGGCAAGATGCGAGATTACCGTCCTATCCCCAACCGACGAGACGTCCAAATTTTAAACGGGGGCTAAGTTCGTAACTTTCCCATATTTCAGACAGGCGCGTCCCAAAAACATGGTTCCCCTTACCTCTCCCTCCATTTTCCCATTCATACACCGTCCGTGCTAGAACACCCCATCCCCACACCAACCTCCGTCCGCCAACCCATCCATTGCTGCCGTCCTCCACCGCATCCATCGCCACCGTCCTCCACCATGCCGGAGCGCCTACCAAGACCGCGTCGTCCACTGCTAGAGATGGACGTTTCTCATCCACGGCGACGTACCAATAGCCTTGCATCGCGTCCTCTCGCTTCATCGGCGCCGTCGTCCTCTTTGCCGGGGCCGCTCACACGACCTTCTCTTCCACCGCAACGGGACTTATCCCCCGATGCACCCGTCCATCGTCGCAGATCTGCTTCAACGCCACCAACAGCCATCGCACCCCCGATGCCTACACGGCACCGCAAGAGAGGTGGTACTTCATATCTCCTCAACTTTTTGATCTCAACTAGAAAATAGATCTTAACTTGGTTACTCTACTTTCTTTTCAGCTCTTAGAATTTAGTTCTTAGTTCGAAGCAAACAATGGATGCTAAATATCATTTCTCCGGTTTGTAGCTTCAAATCTGCCATGGCACAGCCATAATACGGTTTAATTGATCATGCTTAGGGTTTAATTGATCATGTTGGTTCCGTGGTGGTTTCTTTAATAGAAATCGGAGGGGAAGCCCTCCTTTGCTAAAAAAAATATGCTTAGAGTTTCCCCCTTTTATGATCACTATACGATCAGAATACGTGCTTCGTGTCATAATAACACTGCTCCACCCATCAAGCTAAACAATCTTAGTTGTTCAAATACGAATATGATATTATTAAAACAGAGTTGTTTAATTGGTTAGCTAAATGTTCCTAAATTAGTTTCGAAAATGCATGTTCCACTACTAGAAAAAGGGCTATAGATGGGATTGACACTAATGGCGCACCAGACAAGCGGTGCGCCATTAGTATATACTAATCGCGCACCACCTTCTGATACGCCATTAGAGTTGAAACTACTAATGGCGCACCTGGCCCAGGGTGCGCCATTAGTATATTTTTTTTTAACTAGTGCGCCTGTCCAAACATACTAATGGCGCATCCAGACGCAGTGCGCCATTAGTAGTTGAAACTACTAATGGCGCACCTGGCCCAGGGTGCGCCATTAGTATCAAATTTTTTTTAACTAGTGCGCCTGTCCAAACATACTAATGGCGCATCCAGAGACAGTGCGCCATTAGTAGTTGAAACTACTAATGGCGCACCTGGACCAGGGTGCGCCATTAGTATCCAAATTTTTTTTAACTAGTGCGCCTATCCAAACATACTAATGGCGCACCACCAGAAGGTGCGCCATTAGTAACCTGGATTACTAATGGCGCATCTAGAGTTGGTGCGCCATTAGTAATTGGGCAGCAACAAGATATTTTGGACAGCCTCTCCTACCCACACTCACTTTCTCCCCACTTCATTCTCTCCACCTCCTCCTTGTCTCGGGTGCCTCCTCTTTTTCACCTCATTTCCACCAAAGATTCATTCAATTTAAGTGGTTAAATTGCCTTGTTTTGATAGGTAAGTAAGGGGGGAAGCTATATTTATGTTGTTCTCCCTACAACAATGTGCACATGCACTTTTTATGGCCTAGCTAGATCTATGTATGTTCGTGGTGTTGCATATGTTTGTGGTGTTGCATATGTGTTTGTGTTTGGAGGTGTACCGGTATTTGAAATGCGATAGTTGCCAATATTTTGCCGGAATGTTGATTCATTTCCGTTTCGGCGAGAATTTTGGCATTAAGCATTCTTTTTGGTCCTATTTTTAGGGAAAGTCATGCCAAAATTTTTCTTGGTTCTAAAATATCGTTTTGCTCTACCCCGCAGGCGACCATGGTCCGCATGATGACCGAAGGCATCGTGAATAGGTTTTTGAGGTCCGCGAAGGCCGAGATGCTTCAAAAGAACGAGACGGAGATAAGATGTCCGTGTCGAAGATGCAAGCTGAAGAGCCTTATTGCGGACCCGGAATCCTGGCAGGTGCGGGACCACCTGCTCTTGCGTGGTTTCATGGATGGCTATCGGTGGCAAGGTGATGAAGATGACTACGAAGTCGTCCATGGGGGCCGGGCAAGAAATGAGGAAGGGCAGCAAGACAACCACCGCGGCTCGGGCGGGCGAGAAGACGAAGAATCCCCAGGAGATGATCACGACGGTGATGCTGTACACAGTCATCATGTAGAAGATGCAGGACATGATGATGAGGAAGATGCCGGAGCAGACGACGGGCATGATCATGAAGATGATGATGCCGGCGGAGCAGACGACGCTGGACCATCAATGGGCTGGGTGCAGGACCCTCATATTCAAGAGCTGCTTCTCAAGCAGACGGATAACGCAAGAGCTGCCGCCCGAGAGAAAGCCAAGATGGATCAACTTGAGTTAGACGCGGTTACTCCATTGTATGAAGGATGCAGGCCCGAGGATACCCGCCTGAAAGTAACGCTCATGGCTCTGGAGATGAAGGTAAAACACAAAATGACCGACGCATGCTTCGACGAGAACATGTCATTCTGGCACGAACGTCTTCCCAAGGGGAACAAGTGCCCGACCAGTTTGGAGGAGGCGAAGAAAATCGTGTGTCCTCTGGATTTACCGCACGTGAAATACCATGTGTGCATGAACAATTGCATCATTTATCGGGACGAGCACGCGGAGTCTACCATATGTCCGGTGTGCGGCGTCACTCGATACAAGAAGAGGAAGAAAGCTCCTCGAAAAGTGGTGTGGTACTTTCCGATCACTCCTCGTCTGCAGCGGTATTTCGCAGACCCTAAGGTAGCAAAGCTCCTGCGTTGGCACGCGGATAGGGAGGAGAAGAAACGAGAAGATGACGCAAATGATCCGGAGATAAATAAAAAAGACAAGATGCTGAGTCACCCTAAGGATGCGAGCCAGTGGCAAGCGTTGAACTTCGAAGACCTAGAATTTGGGAACGATCCAAGGAACATCGTGCTGGGCGCGAGCACCGATGGATTCAATCCGTTTGGCAGCCAGAGAAGCACACATAGCACCTGGCCTGTGTTTGTGTGGATGTACAACCTTCCCCCTGGTTGTGCATGAAGAGGAAGTACATTCACATGAGTATGCTAATCGAAGGACCGAAACAACCAGGGAACGACATCAATCTATATCTGGGGCTGCTGAAAGAGGAGCTAGACACGATGTGGAAAACGCCAGCCAATACGTGGGACGCCGCAAAGAAAGAATATTTCCCTATGAGAGCCGCGCCGCTCACGACGGTGCACGACTATCTCGGTTACGGATATCTCGCAGGGCAGGTGGTCCACGGATTTTCTGGATGCGTCAGGTGCATGGATGACACAACGTATCGCCAGCTAGATAGAGATCCCGGGTCTTCGAAAACCGTGTTCATGGGACATCGAAGGTGGCTTCGCGACGATGACCCGTGGAGAAAACTCAAGGATCTATTCGATGGTGAAACCGAACCCCGAGGACGCCCGCGTACGAGGAGCGGCGAGGAAATAGACGAGCTGTTGAAAAATTGGAAAGACTGCCCACTGCCGGGAAAGAAGCAAAAGGCGCCAGAGCCGGGAAAGAAGCGAAAGGCGCCAGAGCCGCTGCTGAAGGTATGGAAAACGAGGTCTATTTTCTGGGACTTGCCGTACTGGAAGATCCACCGTGTGCCTCACAGCCTTGATGTCATGCATATCACGAAGAACGTGTGCGAGAGTCTGCTTGGTACCCTGCTCAACATGCCAGAGAGGACCAAAGATGGGCCGAAAGCAAGGGCAGACTTGAAATCAATGGGCATCAGGCAGGAGCTTCACGCTATATATGATGATGATGATGAGGCGAAGCAGGACACGGAAAGTCGTCGCAAAGGCAAAAAGGCCAAGAAGACCGGAAATGACTACCCTCCCGCGTGCTTCACTCTAAGTCAGGAGGAGATCGAGCAGTTTTTCACCTGCCTCGTAGGAGTAAAACTTCCTTACGGTTACGCGGGGAAGATAAGCAGATACCTAGACCTAGCGAAGCTGAAGTTCAGCGGGATGAAGTCTCACGACTGTCACGTGCTGATGACGCAGATACTTCCAGTTGCAATCTGTGGGATCATGGACACGCACGTCCGTGAAACGCTATTTGGCCTATGCAACTTTTTCAACGTCATCTCTCGGAAGTCTGTTGGCGTGAGGCAACTCAGAAGGCTACAGGAAGAGATCGTGGTGATACTATGCGAGCTTGAGATGTACTTCCCGCCCGCATTCTTCGACGTTATGGTGCATCTGCTGGTCCATATCGTGGACGATATCATCCAACTCGGGCCGACGTTCCTGCACAGCATGATGCCGTTTGAAAGGATGAATGGTGTCATCAAAGGATACGTTCGCAACATGTCACGTCCAGAGGGAAGCATAGCCAGGGGCTTTCTGACCGAAGAGTGCATCTCCTACTGCACGAATTATCTAGGCATCGAGAACCCCGTTGGTCTGCCCGTCAACAGGCACCTCGGCAGTCTCGCTGGATGGGGTCACCGTGAGGGTCGCCGCGAAATGCATGTCGACTTCGAGGGTCGACTCGCCGACTTTGAAAGAGCAAACCTAGTCGCGCTACAACACATAGACGTGGTCGATCCTTGGGTGGTAGAGCACAAAACCTTTATTAAGAAGACGTACAATGACCGAGGCCAACAGTGGACGGACGGAGATATACTCAAAGAGCACAACTCATGTTTCACGCGTTGGTTCAAGCAGAAGCTTCTGTCGTACCCTTTACATGAGGATTCTTCCGCGGAAGAACAACTCATATTCGCCTTGTCACAGGGCGCCGACCACAACCTGATGACCTATGAGGCGTACGATATCAACGGCTACACATTCTACACCGAGGCCAAGGACATGAAGAGCGATGGTTATCAGAACTCCGGGGTAACGATGGAATCCTACACCGGTAACGACAAGGACAGATACTACGGAAGGATCGAGGAGATCTGGGAGCTGAGCTACGCTGGAGAGAAGGTCCCGATGTTCCGTGTCAGATGGGCCAAGAGCGTCCTAAAAGAAGACCGGTATTTCACCACCATGCTTATACCCGAAGCCAAATCCAAGACCGCAGGCGCAAACGTCACCGCGAAAAATGAGCCATGGGTACTGGCTTCCCAAGTGGACCAATGCTTCTTCATTACCGACCCGTCAAAGCCCAGTCGTGTTGTCGTGAGGAGAGGCAAAAGGAAGATCATCGGAATGGATGGAGTAGCCAATGAGCAAGACTTCGACAAGTACGGCGACCCGAGAATCGAACATGACGACGAGGATGAAGTACCAGCATACACCACAAGAAGAAGCAGGACCACCCTACCTAAAGGACGTCCGTTCCACAGAAGAACTCCATTTGCGAAAAAGAAGGGCAAGAAGATTGTGAACAGATAGCTAGCTAAGAGATCGATTGTATTTAAATCGTAGCCTTCATTTCTCGATTGTATTTCATGGGCACTTTTTGAACTATCATGAATATTTTTAAATTTCATGGACACTCGATCTCGATCCCCCTCCATCTCGATCGCTATCCCACCTCGCCAGATCCGGTCCCCCTCGCCGCCAAGCACCCCCCGGTCCACCGGCCCCCCGCACCCCGCGCACCCTCCCCCGCTCCACCGGCATTACTGTTTGATGATATTTAAAAAAAAATTATTACTGTCTTATAAAAATATATTACTGTTATGATTTAAACAAGTTTGAACATATTTAAACACAAATAAATATGAAACAGCATTTTAAATGCATAAAAAAAATTGTGGAGCCTGGGAATCAAACCCAGGACCTCCTGGTGTGAGAACTAGCTGCTGACCAGTCGAGCTAGTAGAGGGAACTTGGTGTGGACCAGGTCAGGTGGAAGATAACCTGTTGGCTCGAGCAGAAATAAAAAAACAATACTAATGGCGCACCAGGGTGAGGTGCGCCATTAGTATGGATGTACTTATGGCGCAACGAGGGGTGGTGCGCCATTAGTATTGTGCCCTCGCCCTCGCCTATCCCCGGCCCAAACCTATCCCCCCTCTCTCCCTCGCCCTCCCCCTCGATCCCCTTCCCCTCTCCTCTCCCGACGCCGCTGCCCCGTCGTCCTAGTCTCTGCCCCGACGCCCCGACGACGCTGCCCCGACCTCCTCCTCGCCCCTCGACGTCGTCCGCGCCACCGCCGTGCCGCTCCGACCTCCTCCTTGTCCCCTCCGGCCTCCTCCGCCTCCTCAGGTACTGCCCCACCTCTCCCTCCCCCTCCGGCCTCCTCCTTCCTCTCCCCCACCACATTTGCAGGCAGCTACTGAGAGTTAGGTTTAAAGTTGTTGAATGCTATTGTTTTCATTACTTATCTCTATATAAATAGACATTATTGATGGTGCTTTAAAAAACTCTAAGCATTTTGATTGATCACAAACAAAAAAAATAGACGATTATATATGTGAACCTCATGTAGTGGGAATGTCGCAAATAGCAAGTTATACATTTTCAAGGCAATTTTATTTCCAACCAAACGGCATGCACACTGGTTGGCTCATTTACCCTGGAGATGAATTCATCCAGATCATCTTGTAGACCATCCATCACTTTGTTTTGCCTACAGTTCCAGTATGTACAAGTACAACATGACACTGTTTTCTTTGCTTGAAACCATCCATCACTTCACTCAGCGGGATGAATTGCACATAGCAGAAGTAAAAGTCAAGTTGGGAGTTGTATATTTTAGACCAAAAAGGATCTTTATTTATTTTCTTAAAAGGTTCCTTTATAGTTTATTTTTTTGTCGGTAAGAGTAAGTAGGAAGACAAGATTATGGTGGAAGTTCTTTTTCTCTCTTTCTCTGTTCTTGTGGACTGTAGGAGTGATAAAATGGTTTCTTTTGTTTTAAGCACTAAAATATTACTTGAGCACACGAGCGATAATATTTTCATTTAGTTGATAAATCATCAAACTGTTTTCTTTGCTGGAAACCATGTGTGCAATGTAGGCCAGTTTTACAACGTGAGCAATAGCATCAGCAAGGAAAGTAATATGTAATTACAGAGAGCTAAACCCATATATGTCCTCTCAAAATCTATATTCCAATGACCTGTCATTGTCTTACTATCCTTCCTGTAGTATTTATAATTATTTTGAAGGAAAGCTTCACTCAACAGTTGAGAAACTTGCATGTTCCATTTAAGAGAAAATTTGAGACATGGTTTTCTATGCATTGATCTATCAATGATGTTGACAGCAAGGAATAGTGTTTCACCCAGTAGCTCAAGCTTATAGTGCACCTACATTGGACAATGAAACATTGGGGTTCCTAAGAACTTTCCATTCCGGAGCATAGTAAGTTAAGACTAATTTGCACAAGCAGTATCACTAAACTATCACTTTAGAACCAGAGCATGCCTTGTGCACCCAATTTTATCTTTCCCAACGAGATGTTTCTCATTACCAACTATCATGTGAAATTTGAAAAGTTACACTATACTGCAGTCAAATATTCAGCAAACGAGTCCATCAAACAAAGATCCTCTAGTAGAAGAAACTCTTCTTTTTCTATCAGTACTAAGCTACTGTTCATGTAAGTAAAACCAGCATACTACTGTTCAGTTGTGTAATTGCATATGTATCGAAGCACTAGGGGGTAAACCAAGAAGGTAGATAGCACAAAATTCTTCACTAGGACAGTGACAATAGTGACTTTCTGTTATCCCTACTGTTCCCTTGGTAAAACGTATAGGATGTACTTCTCACGATCAGGACTGCAGCTAAGATGAACATGCAATCTCTCTTTTCTTTTAATTTTTAGAACATTTACAGTCTTGCTCACTACTCTGATTCTTCTTTATCAGTGGATGCAAAGTCAAAAACAAGAGCTTTTAGGACTTCATGTTTTGAAACCAGTTAAATCATATAGTTTCTGTTATTTTTTCTCATGCTCCTGTTCTCTGAACATATTAGCTGGAAGCATCACATAGTTTGTTAGCCTTTTACAGACAAGTGTGCTTTGATTTTTGTTTAAGATTGCAGCTATCTTCATGTTGTTTGTTCCATAAATATTCTTATATACCATCAAAATAACTTCTGTTAATTATGTTCAGTACTGATGAATTTTTCATTGACTATTTTGAACACTGTCATTCTCAAGTTAAGTTTGTACTCTGTAACCAAGTCCATAAGAAAAATATATCAAGACCTACAACGCCAAATTAGTTTCATTACACTGAAAACTAAGTTTCTGATTTATTTTGTTATAGAAGTGTATTTAGTTAGTTATTTACTCCTGGTAGCTAATATTTTCAGTCATTACAAATATGATACTGCTTGGAGATGATACTGCTTGGTGTATTTTCCATCTTGTGATGGAGGCCTTTTTTGCCTTGTCCACCCGAGAGGCCCTTGAGTTTGCCGGAATGTCGATTAACTTCCGTTCCGGCAAATTCAGGTACTCCATATGTCATATTTTCAGCAAAGGTCGTGCTGAAATTTTCCGTGAATTTTAGCATGACTTTGCTAAAAATAGGACATATGGGGTACTTGTGACTAATGCATGGGCCGGGGTATCTTAGTAGTTAATTAAGTAGGATCAAGTGCCCCGGCGTACTTGTGACTAATGCATGGCTTTTAGGGTGCCTCGGTGTCGATAAAAACCGAAATGATGAAAGCTTAGGCTTTTAGGGTGCCTCGGCGTCGAAAAACCCTCAATGATAAAAGCTTAGCTTTTAGGATGCCTCGGTGTCGACAAACCCTAAATGATGAGACCATGATCTTGTTCCTTGACAATAACCAACTTTTTGACCAAACTTTGTTCCTATTTAGAGAGAAACGTGGCCAACAACGATGAGGCCGGGGGTTCGAGCGTCAAGCCATTCTGGATGCTGTCCCAGGAGATGGAGGAACAACCTCACTTGTATGAGGACGCCGCCTTCCCCACCGATCCTGAGACCACTGATGGTACCGCCGAGGATGACCCCACTGATGCCACCACTGATGGTGCCGCCGAGGATGCCACCACTGATGGTGCCGCCGAGGATGCCACCACTGATGATGGCGGCGCACGCACAGATGGCAGCCTACCGAAGAGGCAACGGAAGGACCAGCGCCCGACCGTGCTCCGCACCCTCAAGGAGGAAGTTACTCAAGTGGACTCCGACGGGAATCCAACGGCGCCCGAACGAATAGTCAAGGGGTACTCGCTTCAGCTCGGGTGCATTCTCCGGAGCACCGTCTCGATCAACACCGAGAACGTGAGGCATCCTGACCGAGGGAATTTGCGCAACCTCCTCTTGACGAAGCTGCACGAACGATACAAGTTCCCCGCTGAATTTGAAAACACAAGCCTCAAAGGGAATAAAGTGAACAATGCTGCCCTCACGAAGATGAGCAAGGCCCTGTCTACTTGGAAAAGCAATGTCAAGAGAATGATCGAGAAAGATGAGAGTTATGAGAAGATCAAGGAGAAAAATCCTTCGATCACCGAAGATGACTACAACGACTTCAAGATCAATTGCTCGAGCACCGCAAACTCCGAATAGAGTAAGTGGGGGAAAGAAATGCGGGAGCTGAACTTAGGGGAACACACACTCGGTCCCGGCGGTTACAGAGTGGCGGAGCCTATATGGGACAAGGAGGAGGCGGACCGTGCCGAGCAAGGCCTACCGCCCCTCTTCGATAAATATGGTGACAAGCAGACCAGGAACTTTGTCAGGGCCCGGTACAAGAAGGACCCGAAAACAAAGGAGCTTACCACGGATCCGAAGACCAGGGCGCTTGAGCTTGTTCTGGTAAGGAATACACCCCCTCGTAATTAGCTCCATATGGTTGCATTCTAATTAATGAAGCCAAATTTCTAAATGGTTCACATTCCTTCCGCAGGCGATTGAAAGCAGTAGGCGGGGTCGACTAAGAGCAACCCTTGGGACACCACTCTAAATAGGGCGTTGAATGTAATGAAGAACAAGGATAAGCTCAGTAAGCCGACGTAGCTGGTCGTGTGGCCGGCAAAGGCTTGTCGACAAAATGGTCGTCATACTATGACACTGCTGGGCGTAAGGAGAAAAAGACAAGCTCGGAAAGCCAGGCGCGCGAGGTTCAAGAACTCAGGGCACAGGTGGCGCGGATTCCAGAGATTGTCCAAGAGCAAGTGCAACAACAACTCGGAGCGACGATCACCGCCATTGTGCCTACCTTGATCCAGGGGATTAGTGCGTGGATTGCGGGCGGCCAACAGGGGCCGCCCCCGATTCCTAGCTTCACGGCCAGCAACTCGCTGAACGCGATGGCGGGGCCATTGGTGTCTCCGGCGGAGGCGGCATTGGTGTCTCCGACGCCGGCACGGGAGCTTAATGCACCCGGGTGTACGCCGGCCGGCACCTCTGCAGCAAGCGGCCCCTCCGTTAACTGCACGCCCGCCGTTGGCGGTGCCTCGACATTAGCCGAGCTCGACGCCATCATCACGGTAAGTAATTAAGCCTCTCTCGGCCGAGGAATTCATCTCCTTGCCTTTGACTGGGCATCCCTAACGCCCTACATGTTTTCGCAGGGCGCCGCCGACGTTCCGTGCACTCTCCTGCACTTCGTGAACAACGAGTTGGTCGATGTCGCCAAGGGCAAAATCGTTCAACCGGGCAACCCCTTGTTCCACGGTACCCAGATGCCACCCAACTTGTTTAGGGTTCAACTGGTTCGGGTGCTGCCAGGCTGCAACGAGGTGTTACCTCCGATTCGACCCATGGGGGCCGACGATGATGACGTGATGAACCTCAGCGCCTGCCTGAGCTGGCCCCTGCTTTGGCCGAAGAGCCGGATTCGTTTGGGGGCGGGGGACACCACCCCAAAGACAACACCGCCAGTCGTGCCGGCACCAAGTTGGCCCCATGGCAAGACCGCCGCAATGGTGCCGGACATCCCTATGCCACTGGATCCAAACATGCATATGGCTCAGGATCAGAACGACGACGACGACGATACATTTGCCAACGTCGATCAGTACTTTGCCGATCATGGGGACGGTGGCGACTTCATGGGGCCTCCTTCTCAAGAACCCAACCCAACAAAAGACGTGTGCGATCTAGCTGGTACCGCGGAGAAGCCAAGTTGCAACAGGCGTCGTCTGCAGTTCAGCTCTCAGGAGACGCCTCCAGCTGCCAACTTCACCGAGCCTCAGATAGGCGAGGTGCCAAATATGATCAGCCCCAACACACTCAAGAAGGCAGTCTGTGAGCAGAACTCGGTCCCATTACAGGAGATCAAGAAGAAGGCACGCAAAAGAAAGACTAACAAGGGTGCGGGCCAGCCGGCACCGAGTACGATCCGTGCTCAGGACGGGCCACCTTCAACTGCGGATATCTCGAGGAGGGTGCATGTGGCGGGTAGGCCGATGCTACCGAGAAATATGCTCGATGCTGCAACCGGTGCTATGCGGAGTCTGCATGACAGTGTGCTTTCTTTGGAGAAGCGGCGTCTCTGAGAGAAGGATGTGGCATACCTGGTTTTCGCGGCCAAGGTGCCAGAGGGCAAGGGCTTTGTGGATAACTCCATCGGGGGTACGATCGTCCTGCGGTTTGATGACATCCACGCTATGTTGAACCTTCATCCGCTGCACTACACCTTCGTTCGGCTATTTTCGCTGAGTATGGAGATGCGGATCATTCGCGACAAGACCCCGGACATCGTGATAGTCGACCCCTTCTACATGCGTGCCAAGATCTTGGGCAGCGCTGGGGACCGGCAAGTCGCGAGTTCTTACCTCGAAGGCGTCATTCTGGCAAACCAAGATAAGGACAACTTCCTCGTGCCTTACTTTCCCGAGTAAGTCCTCCCCTCAACCGCCCCGTAACATATGAATTCTTAGATTTCGATCGTTTTTCTTTTAACATTCCGTGTTTTCTGCAGTGACACACATTGCACGCTCATCCTCCTAAGCCCCAAATATTCCATGGCCACGTATTTCGACCCGGACCGTCAGTCGAACGTAGACTACACAAATGTCAAGAAGGTTATTGATGATGTTCTCCCTGGCTACGTCAAATCTGGAGGCACCTTCACCAGGCCTATTCGTAAGTACGGCAAGCACGTGTTCTCCCACAACACGACGTTCTGCTGCGTCAAGCAGCCGCCTGGCGGTCAGAAGGATGCCTACTACGCCATCCATCACATGCGGGCGATCGTGCGGGTTCATAATCACCTTCTCCTACCAAATAATCTCAAAGATTGGGCCGCAAGCTTGGGGGCAATCCAGGACGCGGACATCAGACAAGAATTCTTTCGCATCCAATCGGAGTTTGCGGAAATCATCCATCAAGATCTCCTTCGTACCTCGGGGCAGTTCTACCTCAGAAATCAACCATCCAACAGTGACATCGACACAATCCTACAAATGCAGGCTGACAACGCCCGTTGTTTCATGACTCCCACGATATCCGGCGGCTTCATCCACGCTCCGGTCCCTTGAGTCGAGTCGAAAGCAGTGATGCTGTGTCTAGTTCTGAAACATCGATTGGCTCATGTTGTAATTAAACTTTAATGAACTTGTAGTATGTCTCTTTGGTTTCGAGAGTCGTTCGACTTAGATGTAATCGATCCTATTAATGTCTTGCTTTTCTCTTCCGATCGTTCTGTTGCATACTTATATATTGCTTATGTATTGTCTGTGAATTGGTACTAACGTTTCGTTTGGCTACTGCATAGCGATGCCGTGGTATGTCGTGTACAAGGGTAAGGTTCCCGGAGTCTACGACGACTGGGAGGAGTGTCGGAGACAGGTTCACCGATTCAGCAGTAACAGTTACAAAGGGTACGCCACTAGGGCCGAGGCCGAATCTAGATACGACCGCTATCTAGCGGGAGAGGGGAGGGAGCGTTGGAGGAACCGGATGAAGACGAGTTTCATCGTGATGATGCTCATCGTGATGACCGCAGCTCTCTTCTATGTGATGGTAGTTTAGATGATCGATATCGACTTGTAATGTGAAGACAAACTCGCGGTCTCGAGACTTGTAATTAATGTTCTATCTTTGTTCGGTCTTTTCAATTCGGAGACTAATATGATGAATTGTATTCGGAGACTAAAATGATGAATTGTATAATCTTCTATTGTATTCGATGAATCTGTTGTTGATGTGTGCTATCTATATTTTGTCCAATTATACATTTTGTAACCTGTGCAAAAAACAGAAAAATAAAAAATAAAAAAAACCTAATATTCATGCTAATGGCGCATCACATCATAGTGCGCCATTAGTATGCCAGAGCATACTAATGGCGCATCACTAAACAGTGCGCCATTAGTATGCCGAAGTTACTAATGGCGCATCCCGTTGCTGTGCGCCATTAGTATGCCAAAGCACCTGGGTATAGATGGCACCCTGGGAGGCATACTATTGGCGCACTGTTGTATATACTAATGGCGCATCTGGGGTGCGCCATTAGTATAACAGATACTAATGGCGCACCAGTGGTGCGCCATTAGTAAAATATACTAATGGCGTGCTACTAATGGCGCACCACTAATGCGCCATTAATGGCCAAATTAGGTGCGCCATTAGTAGGCCTTTTCCTAGTAGTGTTCGCCGCTCGGGTGTGTATCTCTACAGGGTGCCCACGGTGGGCCGGCCCACCCTGGGATTTTGGGTCGTCCCAGGCCCCGATTCCCCTCTGTTCTGCTGAGCGCTTCCGATCTCTACTCGCCCCCAGCCGCCTGCCTCGCCGGCGACTTGCCATCCCCGGACGGCATGACTCTAGGAGGAGACGCCGGACTAACAGGAGGCCAGGAGCCGCTCGCCCAACAGCGTCACCGCTGCCCGGGCGCGCCGCCGTGCCTACCTTCCCAGTCCGTTCAGGGCTCAGGCGTGCAGCACCCACCAAGCCAACCCGATTTATCCTGAGATACGTCCTCAACACTCAGCAGCCACTCCTCATCACCCATTTTCTAATTGATTCATTACTCATTAGGCAGGACTATCATTAGGGTTTGTTGTGTTCTCAGTGCTACCTACACTTAATGGTTCAGATGTATTTCGGTAATCTTTAGTACCTCTAAAGTTCACAGGGTTTTCAAAATTCCGGCCCTCGGAATAGAAACTAGTCATTTTGGATTGTTAGTCGTAGTGACATTGACCCAGATTACTACTTCAAGCCAGGTTTGTTGACAATTTTACTTGTCTTTCTTACTCATTCGATATAATATCCAATTATTAACGTCGATTAGTTGCAAACAATAAGTGCTAGACAAACTTCTTCATTCAGATTTTGGACGGTCTCTTACTACAGTTACAATTCTGCATACTTGTCCTAGTAAGCTCACAAGTAAATGATTGATTCACTACATCTATGCTAGCCTTGTCATATTTGTTGTCAATATTCTTTTAGGGTGGACCACCCTGTTTCTAAATACTGGAACCGTAGACATGAGTGAATAGTATTTCTCTATGTGATCTCTTCCATCATGTGTGGGTAACGAACACTGCATTGTATAGAAAGAAAGTGTCATTTCCAGCTTTTACACAGGTTTCGATCTTTTACATGGAATACAATCTGCCTACTTGCTTTGTGTCGCACTACCAACACTCCACACTTGAAGCTAAACATTACGCCACTCATAATTGCTTAGTTTATTTGTTCAAATACGAATTTCATATGATTCCAATGTTCCTACTTCAGTTTTGAAATGTGTGCCTGCCTGTTATAGAGACATAAGGGGTTTGTATTTCTGTGTGTGGCCTGGTCAGCACGGTTGGGGAGGTGAACTTTGCATATGCATGGGTTTATAGGGAGACACTCTCCGAGTTGAATCCGCAATGCATTCCATAGATAATCTGACTACTTTTTATGTTTTCATGAATCTCAGATTCTGAACAGCATCATAATGTTTATGAGCTTGCGCGCATGAGAAGAATAAAGCAGAACAATGCCATGGCTGTCAAACTTGGCATTAAGGGACTGAAATCATGTCTGGATGCAATGCAATGCAAACGCTCTCCACCTACAGATTCATGCTCAGAATATGATCCTAACAGTGATTCTGAGCTAGAGGGAGACCTAAGTCAATGTAGCTCCCTAGTGGAGGAGTCAGAGGAAGATGCCCTATCTTATTCACCCATCAAGGTACTTGCTCTAACTTTCCAAGGTTACATTGCTCGCACATATCTTGCAACTGATGCTTTGCATTGCTTCTACTTTGTTGAACTTCCATTAGCTTAGTTTACACATCGTGTATGTGAATACGCCCTGCCTATCCATTTTCAGTACATATTCCATCTGTCATCATACCATATTTATCCATTCAAATGCTGTTCTTGTGTATCAGACGTTCAAAAGGAAGAGGGCGATTGCTGATCGTGGAGGAGCACAAGAAAAGTATGGAAAAGGTAGTGGCACCTGATACATTAAATAGCCCATTAGGTGTAGTTGCAATATCACCTGACCCACAAAATACCCCAACTCTAGCAGACTCTAGCCCTACTACACTGGTCATATCTGATGCCCCAACTCAGCAGACCCCAACTGCAACAAACAGTATGATTATGCCAGTTGACATAGCACCAGCTGTACGACGCAAAACCCCCATTCCAGCAAAGAGTACACCAAATCCAGTTGCCAAATCCCTTTTCGAACCGGAGAGAGCCCCAATTGCAGCAAATAGGACCCCTGTTCCATTTCTTCCCAGTTTAGAAGACGAAGCTTATGTTGTTGTCAGGAACTTTGTGCGCATCTTTCCTTCATGGAAAGATTATACCGCAGACACAGAACAATTTCCAGTCTTCCCCCGCAACTTACGCGTAAGTAATGTACTAATGTTATTCATGGTCATTACTGCATATGTTTCTGCTGACAGAAGACACAAGATTTCATTATTTTAAATAGGCGAGGAGCAAACTGGATTGTGATGATGAGCAAGGGTTGGTTGCGCTTTTCAAGCACTCGTTGCTGAAGTATCGTTCCTACCTGAGGCAAGCGCACTTCGATGGCAAGCCTCTGAACGAAATTTCTGTAAAGTCTCCGGTGCTACATTTATCAGACGGTGACTGGAATAATCTTGTTACACATTGGTCTCGGCTGCAGCGTAAGGTACTGTCTATGATATCACATCACAATTTGAACTACATTTCTGCATTTGCCTTAATGTCTCACTTGTACGAAAACTGTTAGCAGAAGAACATTCGTTCTCAAGGGACCATAGAATCTCGCAACTATACTGCACACTGCATTGCTCTTGTGAGTACCTCTTGCCCTGTATGACCATACTTACTTTCATAGCTGTTTGATTATGTAGCATCCGTGCACATGTTAGCCTCGTAATCGTCCATTTGGTGGACATTATAAGATCCGTATGGACTCTTACATAAATTTAGAATCAACCCAATGCTTTTGAAGAGGTTTAGCTCTGCAGTCCTCTTGTAAGGACTGAACGTGGTCTATCACTGTACTTACATTAACAGCTACTCCCTCCGTCCCATAATATAAGAACGTTTTGTACAGTACACCAGTGTTCAAAACACTCTTGTATTCTGGGAAGAGGGATTGGTTCATTTTGTAGCATTCTGCATCTTATCTCCCTCGCCCACCATTTACTAAAAAAGATCAGATCTATATTTAATCTTACCAACAAGTAGAATACATAGACAATGCCAGTGCAGAAGTGTAGCCCATTGCTCTTGTCAGTACATTTTGTCCTGTAACGCTTGTACTTCCAGGGATTGGTAGTTGATTATCTAGCATCAATCTGCATCTTATCTTCATTATCCTCTATCCCTTCCAGTATTATCATATCTATAATTACTCTCTACAAAATGTAGAGTATAGGCAATGCTTATGAAGAAGATTCTGTGCTGAAATTCTTGAGTTATCCTTCCCTTGACATGGAGAAGGGCATTATAAAGCCGGTGTTAACTGTTAATGTAAGTCAGTCCTTCTAAAGCCTTTATCCTCAACTGCTGTTTAATTTGCTCATACTCCCTATCGTTTACTGCTGTTTAGTTTGCTGTTTCTACCAAAATGCATGTTCGTAAGAACCATAAGTTCTAAGTTTTACTTGTAAAACCAAATTCCTTATTCATACCATGCACATTACTTAATACTCCCTATATGTATGCTTGTTTTTGTGGATCTATAATCCAGTGTGTGGTGAAGCAGCCCACGTTTGCCCCTTGTCATCTCCTGTTTTATCTTACTGATGTGGCTGATGATATGAACAACATGCCATGCACATTATCCAAAATAGATACAATGATTTTCTTTGCCCTTCATCTATGCTTGTTATGTTGACATGGTGATCCAGTAGTGTGGTGAAGCTCCCCGCATTATGAACAATGCCAAATTATGCTATTGATATTTTGAACTTACTCTTTATTTTCTAATTTGAAATTGGATAGAATTGACAGAACAATTATCATCTTTGTTTATACACGTGCAAAACCTGTCATCTCTCCGCTTTGTTTCAGGGTGATATGCCTGATGGCATGCACAAGTCTGCTGAAGGCTGTGAGACAAACCCAACATATATTGCAGCAAAGAAGGCAAAACATCTTGAAGATAGCGAGACAACCCCAAAGTCTTGTCTTGATGCAGCATTCAAGTAACTTGAGACTAACAGTCAGACAAGCTCACAGAATTCGTTGTCTGAATCAGTTCGACTTCTTCAGTCCCAAGTTCTAGCAGAAAGGCATTCTGCAACTCAACTTCGACTTGAAGTCCTATCTCTAAGAAAGATTGCGGAGAACACCAATGAGAACCTCATCGCTAAACAGCTACACCTGGAAGCTATGACCGACATGCTCGGCCGGTCTCACAGCCTTGCTCAGCAGCTTGCGCAGCAGTTCCCCCGCAAGGCTAACCTTTCTTGAACTGTCTTGGAAGTGGTCTCGGTTCAGTATTATTTTGTTACGCTGCAATGGTGCCCAGTTTTTGTAATCTGCTTCTTCGTTGCGCTTTATGATCACTGGTGGCGAACTTCGATGCCCAGTGGATGTAATATACCTTAAATCCTTTATTGTATAGTGTAGGTTTATTCTTAGTTACTATGCCGTAATTTCTTTATTGTATAGAGTAGGTTTGTTCTTAATTCCTACTAGTTACTGCCATCATTCGCTATCTGAAAAATCAGATGTAGTCGACCGGACCGAAACATTCGACTCTAACGGGCCAGGTTTTTAGCGGGCCACAATTGGGCCGGCCTGCGTCTTTCTTGGGCCCGGATGATTGGGGCCTTCACACATTGCGCCAGGCCCAAACTTACACCGGCCTATATTTTAGTTGGGCCTTTTGTCGACCCAGCGATTAGTTTGGCCCAGGTAGCATTGGGCCATTAATAGGCTGACTATTGTACTGGCCTGTTACGGCCGAGATGAAACCACGGGCCTTTAGCATGCCAAAATGCATGTTGGGCCTCAATTTTCATTAGTCGTCGACGGGCCTTCCGCAGGCCGAAATGTAGACCGGGTCGTTTTGGGCCCAGTTAGCTCACGGGCCGTTACCAGGCCGAAACATATCTCGGGCCTTAGTTGGCCCACTGATATCATGGGCCTTTAAGAGGCCGAAAGCTTAGCACAGGCATCAACGGGCCGAATTACGCGAAAGGCCTTTAACAGGCCCAAAGTCACGTTGGGCTTAACTGTTGCCACCTTTAGCACGGGCCGTTAGTGGGCCCGATGTCCCGTCGGACCATATATGGCCCATGGGCAGCACAGGCCATTCCCAGGCCGAAAGTCACACCGGGCTGAAATGGGCCCATGTCTACATCAGGCCTCTAACAGGCCGAAAGTCACTGGGCTGTAGTTGGGCCCAGATATTCAGCGAACAATTAATGGGCCCACAAAAATCTTGTGGGCCTTTACCTGGGCCGGCCCATTATGGCCTGCGAAATCTTGTGGGCCTTTAGCTGGGCTAGCCCATTATGGTCCGCAAAATCTCGTGGGCCTTTAGCTGGGCCGGCCCATTATGGTCCGCAAAATCTTGTGGGCCTTTAGTTGGGCTGGCCCATTTAAACTTGATGGGCCGTGCCACGTGTCGACGTATCATAGGCGCCTTCTGTCCAATGAGTGGATGACATCTGTCCCAACGATGAGCCGACACGTGTTTCCTCCAGCCAATGCTGATTTTACATGTGGAAAATCCCCATTGGTCGCGGCTGTTACGGGTTATCGGATCCGAAACCCGACCCGATAGCTTAACGGCGTTCCGTTACGGTGGATGCCACGTGTCGGTCACCCTTGACGAAAGCACTTCTGTGACGCGCGATTTATCGTCATGGAAGTGGACACTTCCGTGATGATAATTTTGGTAATGTCAAGGAACACTTCCACGACAGCACAGGTATAACTATCTTGATTCTGTCATAAATTTGTCATGGATGTACATGCATGACAAAAAACGCGACCTACTGTGACAAACACGTATCATCACGGAAGTGTATTTTTTTTTGTAGTGCCGCCTTGGGGGTCGCTACAGACTACGATCGGGTTGGGCTTAAACCCGACCAGAGAGAAATCAAAACTCCGCCGGTCACCCATTAGATAGCGGTAGTCGAGGAGCGGAGGAACTCTTCTACTATATTGAAGACGAACTATGTTCGGATCTCCGATCTTGAAGGGCCGGATATTCTCCGGCAGAAAGGCATGTCCCGTCCCCCGAACATGGAGTCAGATGATGAGCCTAAAAATTCAGTCGATATCCCAGAGCCCGAACTGCCAGGTCCGGTAGATCTTCAAACCCCGGATCCAAAATCGGGTCGGGGTTCGGATTTCCCTCCACCCACCCACCCGGACATAGACGCTCTCATGAGCATCAAACAAAAGTCTCAGGAAACGGTCCACCACTTCTGGGCCAGATTCCTCCTTGTCAAAAAGAAGGTAAAAGATTGCCGTGATGAAGACGTGATAGCGGTGCTTCCTCTTGAGCACTGCGTTGGTTTTCCCTTGAAGAGGAAAGGGTGATGCAGTAAAGCAGCGTAAGTATTTCCCTTAGTTTTTTTAGAACCAAGGTGTCAATACAGTAGGAGGCCACGCACGAGTCCCTCGCACCTACACAAACAAATAAATCCTGGCAACCAATGCACTAAGGGGTTGTCAATCCCTTCGCGGTCACTTACGAGAGTGAGATCTGATAGATATGATAAGATAATATTTTTGGTATTTATATGATAAAGATGCAAAGTAAAGAAAGTAAAATAAAAACGGCGCCAGAAATAGCTTGTTGTCGGGAGATTAAATATGATAGAAAATAGACCCGGGGGCATAGGTTTCACTAGTGGCTTCTCTCGAGAGCATAAGTATTACGGTGGGTAAACAAATTACTGTTGAGAAATTGACAGAATTGAGCATAGTTATGAGAATATCTAGGTATGATCATGTATATAGGCATCACGTCCGAGACAAGTAGACCGACTCCTGCCTGCATCTACTACTATTACTCCACACATCGACCGCTATCCAGCATGCATCTAGAGTATTAAGTTCAAAAGAACAGAGTAATGCTTTAAGTAAGATGACATGATGTAGAGGGATAAATTCATGCAATATGATATAAACCCCATCTTGTTATCCTCAATGGCAACAATACAATACGTGCCTTGCTGCCCCTACTGTCACTGGGAAAGGACACCGCAATATTGAACCCAAAGCTAAGCACTTCTCCCATTGCAAGAGAGATCAATCTAGTAGGCCAAACCAAACTGATAATTCGAAGAGACTTGGAAAGATAACCAATCATACATAAAAGAATTCAGAGAAGATTCAAATATTGTTCATAGATAAACTTGATCATAAACCCACAATTTATCGGTCTCAACAAACACACCGCAAAAGAAGATTACATCGAATAGATCTCCACAAGGGAGGGGGAGAACATTGTATTGAGATCCAAAAAGAGAGAAGAAGCCATCTAGCTAATAACTATGGACCCGAAGGTCTGAGGTAAACTACTCACACATCATCGGAGAGGCTATGGTGTTGATGTAGAAGCCCTCCGTGATCGATGCCCCCTCCGGCGGAGCTCCGGAAAAGACTCCAAGATGGGATCTCACGGGTACAGAAGGTTGTGGCGGTGGAATTAGGTTTTCTGCTCCGTATCTCGTAGTTTGCGGGTACGTAGGTATATATAGGAGGAAGAAGTACGTCGGTGGAGCAACATGGGCCCCACGAGGGTGGAGGGTGCGCCCAGGGGGGTAGGTGCGCCCCCCTACCTCGTGCCTTCCTGTTTGATGTCTTGACGTAGGGTCCAAGTCCTCTGGATCATGTTCGTTCCAAAAATCACGTTCCCAAAGGTTTCATTCCGTTTGGACTCCGTTTGATATTCTTTTTTTGTGAAACTCTGAAATAGGCAAAAACAGCAATTCTGGGCTGGGCCTCCGGTTAATAGGTTAGTCCCAAAAATAATATAAAAGTGTATAATAAAGCCCAATAATGTCCAAAACATAATATAATATAGCATGGAACAATAAAAAATTATAGATACATTGGAGACGTATCAAGCGGCATTCCGCAACAATTGCGCGGACGAAGGAATCCTCAACGCCATCAATTGCCGCCGCATACCAAATTTTCTGACTTAGCAATCATCGTACAAAAGTACTGCGCTTTGGAAAGCGCTTGGGAAACTCGGGCAGCTCGCTGGGAACCACCAGCCCCATGCCAATTCCCCCTACAGGCGAAAAGGGCGTACCCTCGTGGCACGCCGAGTCCCACAGTCAAAAAACACAAAGCCGCCATACGGCAGGACACCGTTCTGGAGGGGTGGCTCGATGGCCCATGCAAAATACATGCAACAACAGATACCGTGGCAACCCACAGCCTTAGAGCATGTTGGATACTACGATAGGTAGCCAAGAGCAGGGGGGGCATCCTTATAATGGATGCTCCGGAACAGTACCCCCCAGAAGATGACGACCCGAGAGTATTGACAGTCTTCGAGACATTCGCTTCAAATAACAAGCGCAAACGGGCACTTTGCGAGCTCAACGAAGTCTGCCAAATTGCTGTAATAAACCCATGGAACGACACGGCTATAACATTCAACGCCGGTGGCGAACCAAAGTACAGAACAGTACGAGCACCAGCTGCGTTAGTCCTCAGCCCCATCATGGATGTGTTTTGACTCACCAAGGTCCTCATGGACGGTGGCAGCGGACTAAATCTCATTTATGAGGACACACTCCATAAAATGAAATAGACAAGAGCCGCATCAAAGAAAGTAGCACAACCTTCTGGGGAATTATTCCTAGTCGTGAGGCGTGGTGCGCGGGCAAAATCACACTTGACGTGGTATTCAGCACGCCGGAGAACTATCGGTCCGAAGAAATAACCTGCCAAGTGGCCCCTTTCAGCAGC
Organism: Triticum aestivum; assembly: GCF_018294505.1. Taxonomy (NCBI): domain Eukaryota; kingdom Viridiplantae; phylum Streptophyta; class Magnoliopsida; order Poales; family Poaceae; genus Triticum; species Triticum aestivum. Next base: position 583,576,088 of record NC_057802.1, on the reverse strand, counting down.
GGATATCACGCCTTATTGGGGCGGGATGCTTTCACATGTTTCCAAGCTATACCTCACTAAGGATATATGAAGCTCAAAATGCCCGGACCAAACGGTATAATCACTCTGATCAGTGATCCGGACATAGCACTCCACGCTGAAAACAAAACTACATCCCTGGCCCTGGAAGCGCTATCCGAAGCCCTCACAGCCAAAGAATTAGCGGCACTATCCTCCACAGTGGACAGGGATGATGTGATCCTCGACAAACGCCCCAAATCCACCTCATTCAAACCAGCAGAAGAAATAGTCAAATTCCAGGTCCACCCAACGGACCCCAAGAAGACAACATCTATCGGAGCTCAACTAACACCAGCAGTTGACGCCGCACTACGAGAGTTCCTGCGCGAAAACTGGGACATATTTGCCTGGCACCCTTCAGATATGCCAGGGATCCCACGCAAGTTGGACGAACATAGCCTCAACATATTAAAAGGATTTAAACCAGTCAAGCAAACACTGTGGCGCTTTTCCGAACCCAAGCGACAAGCCATGGGGGAGGAGCTGGCCAAGCTCATCGAGGCCGGATTCATTAGAGAAATCAAACACCCGGACTGGCTGGCAAACCTGGTGATGGTACCAAAGAAAGATAAATCCTGGTGCCTGTGTGTCGATTTCAAGGATCTGAACAAGGCTTGCCCTAAGGATCCTTTTCCCATTCCCCGCATTGACCAAATCATTGACGCCACCGCAGGACACGACTCACTGTGTTTCCTCGATGCTTATTCCGGATACCATCAAATCAAAATGAAGGAATCCGATCAAGCTGCAACAACATTTAATACCCCATACGGGCCGGTTTGCTTCAACACCATGCCTTTCGGGCTCAAGAACGCCGGCGCCACCTACCAGCGCATAATCCAAACATGCCTCGAGAAACAGATCGGCAAGACGGTATAAGCTTACGTTGATGACGTCGCCATTTAGACTAGGCACGTCGAAACACTAATAGACGACTTACGTCTCACGTTTGACAACCTCCGGGCATATGACATTAAGCTCAACCCGGAGAAGTGTGTTTTCGGCGTCCCCGCTGGAAAACTGCTGGGCTTCATAGTCTCCAATAGAGGAATCGAAGCAAATCCGGCTAAAATCCGAGCTCTGTCACAGTTAGCTACACCAACAGACCTCTAACAGGTCCAAAAGCTGGCAGGATGCGTGGCAGCACTAGGAGAAAAGGCACTTCCACTCTATCGCCTCTTACGGCGCACGGATAACTTCGAATAGACAGATGCGGCGACAGCCCGACTGGAGGAAATAAAGACCCTCCTAGCAAGCAATCCAATCATGGCTGCACCAAACGCAGGCGAACCCATGTTGCTACACATATCGGCAACACATCAAGTGGTGAGCGCCGTTCTCGTCGTCGAATGAGAACAGGACGGACACAAATTTCCGCTCCAAAAGCCAGGATACTACGTATCCACCGTCCTCATACCATGCAAATCCCGGTACCCTCACTATCAAAATAGCATATGCGGTCTTCATGGCATCTCAAAAATTGCGACACTACATTCAGGAGTGCTCGATCACGGTGGCTTCTGAAGTGCCCCTCAATGATATAATCAACAACCGGGATGCAACGGGCCGGATTGCCAAATGGGCCATTGAGCTCCTGCCATTCGACATCACGTACAAACCACGTCGAGCCATCAAATCCCAGCTACTGGCTGACTTCGTCGCCGAATGGACAGAGGCCGAACTCCCTAAAGAGCACGGCGCATATTCCAACTGGGTGATGCATTTTGACGGCTCCAAAATGTTGGCAGGGTTGGAGGCGGACGTCGTATTAATGTCCCCCACAGGAGATATCGTCCAGTACATACTCCAAATATTATACACAGACTCCAACAACGCAGCCGAATACGAGGCCTTGCTGCATGGCCTTCGGATGGCCGTATCAATGGGCATACAACGCCTGGAGGTGCGCGGGGACTCAAACCTCGCAATATCCCAAATTAATGGAGACTTTGATGACAAAGATCCAAAGATGGCAGCTTATCGCAATGCCGTCTTGAAGATGTCGGCTCGATTCGAGTGACTCGAATTTCATCACGTCGCCCGCGAAAGTAATCAGGCGGCAGACGTCCTTGCTCGCATTGGCGCTAAGCGCGACCCCGTCCCACCTAACATCTTCCTCGAAAGGCTCTTTAAGCCATCCGTCGTGTGGCAAGGGGGAGACAGCAACGACAGTCCCGTTCTGAACACAAACACAGATAGCGAACACGCCAATATCATCGGAGGCTCAGCCACCGAAATAACACCATCGGCCCACCTCATCATGGCAGTAATTGCCCCATGGACCAAACCATTCTTGGCCTACCTTAATAGGAAGGAGCTCCCAGAAGAGCAGAACGAGGCTCGTCGCATCGTCCGGTGTTCGAAGGCCTATAATGTTCACGAGGGAGAGCTCTACAAGAAAAGCACCACCGGAGTCCTTTAAAGGTGTATCTTCGAGGAGGAGGGGCGGCAACTCTTGGCAGATATTCACGCCAGTCTCAGTGGGCACCACGCCGCAGCCCGGGCACTTGTCAGCAAGGCCTTCCAGACAGGATTTTATTGGCCTACGGCCCGGGCAGACGCACAGGACCTCGTCCAGCGCAGCGTTGGATGCCAACTCTTCGCCAACCAAAGCCATATGCCCCCAACCGCCCTACAAACAATCCCCATTACATGGACCTTTGTGGTCTGGGGCTTGGACATTGTTGGACCCCTTAAAGGGGGAAGCAATAAGAAAAAATATCTGCTGGTCATGGTGGACAAATTCACCAAGTGAATAGAGGCTAGACCAGTCAAAACGGCCGAGTCCGGACCGGTGATCGCATTTATATCCGATGTGCTGCACCGTTATGGTGTAGCGCACAACATCATCACTGATAACAGTTCCAATTTAACAGCTGATGAGGTGAAAAGCTGGTGTGCTAATCTGGGCATTAAGCTCGATTACGCCTCTGTCTACCACCCGCAAACAAACGGTCAAGTCGAGCGAGCTAACGATCTTATTATGAGCGGCATCAAACCCAGCCTAGTGCGGTCTTTAAAAGAATCAGACAAACACTAGGTCAAGGAGCTTGACTCCGTACTCTGGGGGCTGCGGACCACGCCTAACCGTACTACCAGACACACACCTTTCTTCATGGTGTACGGTGCAGAGGCTGTATTGCCCTGCGATATTATACATGACTCACCTGGAGTGCGTATGTACGAAGAGAAAGAGGCCGAGTTGGATCGGCAGGACAACTTAGACGCCCTGGAGGAGGAGCGCTACGTCGCCAAAGCCCATTCAACATTTTACCAGCAGCAGGATCGAAGATACCAAAGCAGAGAAGTATGGGCCAAGACTTACAATGTTGGCGAACTCGTTCTACGCTTGCCGGAGAAGAAAAAGGACAAACTCAAGCCCAGATGGGAGGGTCCCTTCATAATTGACGAAGTTCTTACCGGAGGAGCGTACCGTCTTTGTGACGCATCAGACAATCGCCTAGAGCCGAACCCCTGGAATGCGGCCAGACTCCGAAGGTTCTACGCCTAGCGTCGCACTCTTTGTTAGTCACCTTCTCCCCTATAGTTCCATTACTTTTTCTCCCTTTTACACAATTCTGTTTTTTCGCTTTAAAGCTCTCATTCGGCTTGACCGAACACTGCTAACGTACACATTCTTACATATGTACGCCCATCATACCTGGGGGCTTCTTTAACAGAAGCTTGTCAATAATATTTTCCAAGCATCAAGCTCATCATACATATGCGTTCTTCCCATATGTCTTTTCTTCACCATTATATGCATCGATATGACTTAAGTTTTTGCCAAGCTGGGTTGCCTGGCTCCTGTGCTTACCCCTACGTTCCCGATTGTTCGGCTAGGTCGTAAAGGGAGCACCTCTGCGATTGTTACTGCCGGGTTATCCGTATGTCTACCTCAGACTGGGTGAAGCCGAAAGCTACGTTCTTAAGGGAATATTCGGTTGGTGGATGAAAAATACTCTTTGCACTCACTCTATTGTGAATCCCCAGAAGCTATACACACTGTGATTTTTACATCACAATTCGGACATGTCTACTAATGCATGCACACCCAGGGAAAGGAACCCTTAACGGAACTATTCTCCCTGGAAGATGTTTCTTACAATCTCAATGTAATATAACATAACTAGCCAGATACAACTTGTCTGTTCAAGCAACTATGACCCCTATGCCTAGTTTTCCAAGCATACCCCGGTCTATTCGGCCGCGAGGGTATTCGGAAACACTCCGCACCATCGAGTCTGGAGGTTGAAGCGAAAAGGTCAGCCATGACAAATGCTATACAATTCAGCTAGAATTACATAGGGTAAGGAAAGTACATAGTCATTGGGACTCAAACACTTCCTTCTCTATGCCGTCCAACAGGCGGTCTAACTTAAAATCCTGTTGGGAATATTTGGCGGCCACCTCTACTTGGTCATACACTAAACTAACGGGAATTTCTTCCCCATTCGACCCTAGCGGTCCGACCCGAGCCATGTATTAGGATCAAGCTTGGTATACCGAGTTTTCACCATTGCCCAAGCTTCTCACGCACCCTCTCGACAGGCCGATATCTTCCATAATCAGGTACGCCGCCGAGCTCCTTTGAACAGCACTATGAGCTCCTCCATACTTCCTGGAGGGGTGGCGGATGGCCATAAGGCCTTGGCAATGCTCCGCATGGCCAGCCGAGTATGCTCGTGCACCTGCGACAGTCTTTGCAGCAGATCATCAGCTGATCCAGACACCTCCTCTTCAGGACGGCCCGTCAATATACCTGCAATCATAATTATATCAGTTCTATCTATCTCCGAACTACTTTAACAATAGTTCAAACACATACTGAATACGCTGCCACGCAGCTTCTTGTTCTCCTTCACGGAATCGGCTAGCTGGGCCCGCACATCCTTCAACTCTTCGCCTAGCTGGGTTTTGCAATCCTGGAGCTGGTTTTTCTCAACAATGGCCTGCTTCAGCACACGTTCGCCCGCAGCATGTAGCCTCTTGGCTTCTTGTTCATTCGCTTCCACGACTTCCAGCGCTTCTTTGAGTTACTCTGAGAATCATGTCATGATATAGGCAGGACTGTTAGCATTAATGGCATATGATTATATTTTCTCGATGGAGGGGAAAATTACCAGGCGACGCCTTTTTGGACTTTTCCAGTTCGGCTGTAGCAGCATTTAGCTACGCCCGACATTGTTCCAGCGCTTGGGTCAGCAGGTTGTTCTTCTCTGTAAGAACCTGGTAATAGAATGGTCCCTAAATCAGTTGTACCAACTGCTTGTAGTCCCGGGGGCTACGGGTATATGGCTATCCTTTTTTGACAAAGAAAACTTACCTGCACATCTGTCAGATATTGCCTCGTGGCTTTTCTAAGCCCGTCTCGAGCAGCTCGGATGTATGCGTCGCCCGAGCTAAAGGCATTAAATGCCTCGTACGAGAACTTCGGGTCTCATAAGACAGCTCTGCAGTGCCGATGATTCATGGCGCTCTCTACTTCCGAGTTGGTAACAGACATATTGTCCGAACCCTCGGCCGAAGGGCAGTCCTGCTTTGTTCCTACATCGGTTCCTGTCTCCCCGACTGGATCTAAATCTTGGTTGTTGGGAGCGTGGCCGGCCGGACCCCCGGACACAGTTCGGCGAACCTTTTTCCTGTAATCAAACAGGCGCATAGGTCACAGTTGGACACGGCCACTGAAAAATATATTTATCCGTAACTCCTCGACGAGGGCCCGGCGGTGCCTTCACCGACCCTCCTCTTCGAAGGTCTGCCCGGCGCAGGAACCGATTTCCTCGGTATCGGCAAACGCCTCCCCTGTAAAACGCGTGACAATGCGGTGGGTGAGGTAGAGTATGAGCACCCTTTCAAAGGAGGTGTTTCTTATTTACTTACCTGTGAAGCAGGAAGAAGACCGGGGTGGTCGGCGATGATGGCCACTTCTGTGCCATCATAGCTTGTCTGGTAAAACACCCCCTCCGAGAGCACCACAAATATATCCGGATCCTCTTCAAACCTGGGGGGCGGCTGTGGGGCGGGACTATAAAATCACTCGGTGACCTTTCGCCAGTGCTGTCATAAGAAAACAAACTAGAAATTTATCAAAGGCAATTTGGAGATGGAAGGAGTAAAAACAGAGGGGTTGGGCCTTACCCAACTGGGAGGGTTATACATAGAGTACCCGTCTCTGAGCTTGAGGCGAAGAAGTTCCTTTTCCTCCCCTTTGAACAGTTTGGCTAATATCTTAGCCAAAGCGGCAGGGGTATCCGGACCTTTCCGGCCACAGCGAGAGGTGTCATCCTCCCATTGTAGTGCCACATGGGAAGCCCTATGTATTGAAGCGGCTGAACCCCTCGCGCTATGGAGATCGCCATAACCTCGATTACTGTGAGCTCACTGAGCGAGCTCTTTTATCTTGCTCATCAGCCGACGAACCTCCGCACCGTCGTCTTCTTCAAGACTCCGGGGACGCCAACTGTGGCGTTTCTTTAGCGGGACGCCCGCAAATTCGGGAAGACCCTTTCGAACCAGGTCGGGAAGCGGGACATCCTCAATATAGAACCATTCGGAGGGCCATCCATCTGGTGCCTTCCTTGGTGTGCCGGATGGATATCCGGTACCGGCGACGCGCCACACTTCGGCTCCGCCCACCTCAAATATTGACCCTTCGTGATTGCGCGGGACGAGACAGAACAACTTCCTCCACAACTCGAAATGAGCCTCGACGCCCAGGAATAGTTCACAGAAAGCGACGTAACCCGCGATGTGCAGAATAGAGGCCGGAGTGAAGTTGTGCAGCTGGAGGCCGTAGTACTCCAGAAGTCCTCGGAGGAACAGATGGATTGGAAATCCAACGCCCCTTAGCAGGAGGGGACAAAACACACTCGCTCTCCCCCAGACGGATTGGGGAAATCTTCTGCCTGAGTGCCCTCATTGAAGGAAGCTAGCCCCGTCCGAACAGGGACTAGATCTGCAGGGGGAAGGAATCCTTGCGTTTGCAACTTCGTCAATTGGCTATGAGACAAAGAACACCTCTCCCACTCGCCTTTCTCTGGGCCGGGACGAGCGGAGGAGCTGGGAATGCTGGCCATGCTAGAATGGTCTCTCCCAAGCAGACTCTGAGGATTTCTTCTGCGTAGCGCTCAACGGATCTAGGATCCAATCTCTTTAAATAGGCGCTCTTCCTTGCGTAGACGGGGTATTATTCGCAAAAATACCTTGACTTTTCACATTCGCTCGACACGTGGAGAACGAAGATTACTTAAAATGCGCAGAAGCTAAGGAGATGACATTGGATCAATGGCCGAATACATTACTTGGAGATCATCAAAGGAGGAACCCGCCTTGCAATGCCGACGACAATATGTGTGCCGAACACCTCGCTATTGAAGACAGGTTCGGGGGCTACTGAGGGAATCCCAGATTAAGGGGTCCTCGGACATCCGGCCTGATATCTATGGGCCGGACTGATGGGCCGTGAAGATACGAAGACCCAAGACTATATCTGTGTCCGGATTGGACTTTCCTTGGCGTGAAAGGCAAGCTAGGCGACCAACTATGAAGATTCCTTCTTATGTAACCGACTCCATGTAACCCTAGATCTCTCCGGTGTCTATATAAACCGGAGAGCATAGTCCGGATAGGACACATTCATTAGCATATACACATAGGCTAGGCTTCTAGGGTTTAGCCATTACGATCTCGTGGTAGATCAACTCTTGTAACACTCATATTCATCAAGATCAATCAAGCAGGAACTAGGGTATTACCTCCATAGAGAGAGCCCGAACCTGGGTAAACATCGTGTCCCCCGTCTCCTGTTACCATCGATCCTAGACGCACAGTTCGGGACCCCCTACCCGAGATCCGCCGGTTTTGACACTGACATCGCCCCCCGACCTTGTGGGCCCCCTGGCAGGCCTTCGGTGCCCATCTTTTGCTATATGGTGTCTTTTACCCTGGAAAAAATAAGAAGGAAGCTTTCGGGATGAAGCGCTGCCGTCTCGAGGCTCCGACGGAGCTGTTCTGCAGGGGAAACATCCCTACCGGAGGGGGAAATTGTTGCCATCGTCATCACCATCGAACCTCTCATCGAGAGGGGGTCAATCTCCATCAACATCTTCACCAGCACCATCTCCTCTCAAACCCTAGTTCATCTCTTGTATTCGATCTTGGTCCCAAAACCTCAGATTGGTACCTGTGGGTTGCTAGTAGTGTTGATTTAGTCCTTGTAGTTGATGCTTGTCGGTTTATTCGGTGGAAGATCATATGTTCAGATCCTTAATGATAATTAATACTCCTCTGATGATTATGATTATGAATATGCTTTGTGAGTAGTTACGTTTGTTCCTGAGGACATGGGATAAGTCTTGTTATAAGTAATCATGTGAATTTGGTATTCGTTCGATATTTTGATGAGATGTATGTGGTCTTTCCTCTAGTGGTGTTATGTGAACATCGACTACATGACACTTCACCGTTATTTGGGCCTAGGGTAAGGCATTGGGAAGTAATAAGTAGATGATGGGTTGCTAGAGTGACAGAAGCTTAGACCCTAGTTTATGCGTTGCTTCGTAAGGGGCTGATTTGGATCCATATGTTTCATGCAATGGTTAGGTTTACCTTAATACTTCTTTCGTAGTTGCGGATGCTTGCAAGAGGTGTTAATCATAAGTGGGAGGCTTGTCCAAGAAAGGGCAGCACCCAAGCACCGGTCCACCCACATATCAAATTACCAAAGTAACGAACGTGAATCATGTGAGCATGACTTGACGATAATTCCCATGTGTCCTCGGGAGCGCTTTGCTTTATATAAGAGTTCGTCCAGGCTTGTCCTTTGCTACAAAAAGGATTGGGCCACCTTGCTATACCTTGTTTACTTCTTTTACTTGTTACCCGTTACGGTTTGTCTTATCACAAAAACTATCTGTTACCGATAATTTCAGTGCTTGCAGAGAATACCTTGCTGAAAACCACTTGTCATTTCCTTCTGCTCCTCGTTGGGTTCGACACTCTTACTTATCGAAAGGACTACGATAGATCCCCTATACTTGTGGGTCATCATGACACAATTATTCTACTGTTATGATTGTGTTTTTATATTTTAATTAGTGTTTGTGCCAAGTAAAGCCTTTGGGATGATTTGGTTGATAGCTGACTTGAATATGTGAAAAAAAAGAAACTTTTGCGCCTAGTACTTGATAACCCACAAGTATAGGGGATCAATTGTAGCCTCTTTCGATAAGTAAGAGTGTCGAACCCAATGAGGAGCTAAAGGTAGAACAAATATTCCCTCAAGTTCTATCGACCACCGATACAACTCTACGCACGCTTAATGTTCGCTTTACCTAGAACAAGTATAAAACTAGAAGTACTTTGTAGGTGTTGTTGGATAGGTTTGCAGGATAATAAAGAGCACGTAAATAAAATCTAGGGGCTGTTTAGATAAAGACACAATAAAGTTAATATAGCGAGTGTGGAAAAGTGGTGGTAGGAGTTGCGAAATTGTCCCTAAGCAATTGACTACTTTACTAGACCGATAGCAAGTTTTATGTGGGAGAGGCCACTGCTAGCATGTCATCCCTTACTTGGAATTCTATGCACTTATGATTGGAACTATTAGCAAGCATCCGCAACTACTAACGTTCATTAAGGTAAAACCCATCATAGCATTAAGATATGTTGGTCCCCTTTCAATCCCGTATGCATCAATTTCTATGCTAGGTTGAAGCTTCTGTCACCCGTGCCCTCCAATACATAGTCCTATCAACATACAACTGACCCTATGCACTACTGGAATCAGCTTCTTTGCCGTCCGCCATGGCGGACGGAAAAGGCGTAGATCACGGACGGCAAAACTCTTTGCCATCCGCTAGCGGACAGCAAACTGTCCGGATGAACGCTTGCCAGCAAAGGCCTTCTTTGCCGTCCGCTTCTTAAAAACGGACGACAAAGGATTACGCCATCCGCCATCCTAGGCCAGCAGACGGCAAAGCCTACGGACGACAGTGCGGTGGCGTGAGAGCCCTTAGGGGTTTAACGGCACTCTTTGTCGTCTGCCAGTGGACGACAAAGAGTCAATGCTCTTTGTCGTCTGCTGACGGACGGCAAAGAGCTCAGCTAGGCAGTACTGGGAAGCTGCCACGTGTCCAACTATGCTGTCCGCCGGCAGACGGCAAAGAGGTACGAATATTTGCCGTCTGCTGGCTGATGGCATAGCTAGTCACTTTGCCGTCTGCCAGCAGACGACAAAATGACCAAATAGGCAGCCAGTGTTCCCAGTTTGCACAGGTGACTGCCACGTGTCCTCTTTGCCGTCCGCTAGCTAACGGCAAAGCTCTTTGCCGTCCGCTAGCTGACGGCAAAGAGGCTATATATCCCCTGTTTTTATTTAAATCCCATTAATTAGACATGGTTTCAAACACAGATATACATGCATACATATCCAACATATCCAATAGCATGTCCAATAACATATTTCATCCAATCCAACAACATAGTTCAACAAAGTCCAACATATCCATATATACATAACCAGAAACAAGTTTCCAACAACATATCCATATAGACATACATATCCAAAGAAGTTTTCATAAACAACAAGGAAGCACCACAAGAATAGTACACTCCATGAATCCAAGCTTCCTCATGTAAAGCAAATATGCAAATTGGGAAAGATGAAAGTTAGAAGAAGAAGAAGAAGAAGAAGAAGACTAGTTAGAAGAAGAAGAAGAATATTTTTTTCTTCTCTTTCTTTTTCTCCTCTCCTCTTCTTTATCTTCTTCTTCTTCTAACTAAGGTAGGTAAAAATGTCATTTTATTGCTAAGCTAGGTAAAAATGCAAGTGTAGGTCATTATAGAGCTAAGGTAGGTAAATAGGTCATTTTCGAGCTTAGTAAGGTTATTATGTCATTTTCGAGGAAATAAGCTAAGTCTATATCATTTTGGAGCTAACAAAGATTATCATGCCATTTTTTACCTAAGTATGCTAAGTATGTCATAAATGAACTGAATAAGCTAAGTATAGCTTATTTTTTATCTAACTTAGGTAATTATGCCATTTAGGAGGAAAATAAGCTAAGTATCTATTTGTAAAGCAAAACACTAGAGAAAACTTACCCTCATCACAACAAATGTGATGAAGATCGCAACTAAGGTAACAATTGATCCAACGGCATAATGATACCAAGCCTCATTATCAATGGCATATTTTCTAATCTTCTTAAGCTTCAGGCGCATTGCATCCATATTCAAGCGCTTTGCATTCATCTTCATCTTGTGATCATCGATGGCATCAGCAACATACAACTCCAATGTCATCTTCTCTTCTTCAATTCTTTTAATGTTTTCTTTCAAATACTCATTTTCTTTTTCAACTAAATTTAACTTCTCGACAAGAGGGTCCGTTTCAAATTCCGGTTCACATACCTCCTAGATTAAAATATCTCTATGTCAACTTGATGGCCATAATTGTCATAAATTTGCAATGCAACAAATAATTATGAAAGAGAATTTACCACATCCGAATCATAAAGCGGGCGAGGGCCGACCAGGACGGAAATCAAGACCATGGCACTATGTATAAGAAACAATCATATAAAGTAAGAAAATTATAAATACCAACTATATAAATCATACAATCATAAAAATAACTATATAAATCAAGTACAACATTAAAATTTGAATACCTAATAATCATTATCGGTAATGACGTGCTCGTCATCATCATTAATAAAAGCATCATCATCATCACTATAGGTAATGACGTGCTCATCATCACCATTAATAAATGCATAATCATGTGGAAGGCCACCTTTACGTAATCGTTCAAGCATTGATAGGTCATCTGCAGCAGTAACTTCTTCTTCTTACGGCTCTTCTTGTTCCGGCTCAGGGGTGAAGTCGGATTCACTATCGTTGTCTACTTCAATGTTCTGGGGTGGAGTAGAGCGGTTCTTGAAACGTTTTTTGGAAAGACGTGTTTCTTGGAAGAATTCTCCTTCGTCATATGTGTCTTCGTTAATGTGAGGTTCATAATCCTTTTCATTGGGGGGAGGTGGTCTAACACGTCGCGGCACTTCATAAACGACGTCCCAACCAATGAGATTAGGATCACTTTGACAGGCCCACGGTACATAGAACACTTGGGTTGCCTGTTGAGCCGTAATATAGACATCGGGAACATCCAAATGGGTGCTTTGTTTGATTTCAACTAGCCCTATATGTTCATGAGTCCTTCTAGTCTCCCTCGGCTGGAACCAATAACATCTGAAGACTACGACGTTTGGTGGGTTTTCACCATAGAATTCAAGTTCATAAATTGCTTCAACTCTTCCATAATACTCGATACCTCCTTCGCCGATAGCAAAGACACAACAATTTGTAGACTTTCCGTCGGCCATAGATAGCTCTTTGCCATAGGTACGAAAGCGATACCCGTTGATGTCGTATTTGTCAAATGAACGGACCTTATAGTCAAAACCATTAGCTACTTATCTCAATTCGGCATCCATAATCTCTGAATTAGCCTACAAGTTTAATACGAAAGGATTGTTGCATTAGTCGCAAATTAGTCAAAGAAAAGAAAGGGTCTAATGGAAATTACCGTTTTTTCGAACCAAGAGATGAAACCGGGATATTCGGCTCCTTGTTTTGCCAGAAGCTCGTACTCTTCGACGGAATCCTTTTGGATCACCGCTCCATACGAGAATATGGCGACGTATCGACTGCATCAAATATCTAGGAATAAGAGAAGTCCAAAGGAATTAGAAGTTGGGAAACAATGTACCGAGATCTTACTCGATGTACGGACGCACTTCTGTTAGGTTGTTGAAGAGATACAGTGAAATGGTCCGCCATTCTTCAACATCCAACCTTACTGGTTTCCAACCACCGGCTGGTGCGAGATTCCCTGTCAATAGGCTGAGGTTGGACTGACCCTTTTGAGGTTCGTCAGCATTGTACCGAGGCTTCGGATTATGCAAATGATGATTTTTGGCTTCGTAGTGTGCTGTCACGAAGTTTGCCGCCTCCTCAGTGATGAATCCCTCCGCCATCGATGCTTCTATTCTACGTTTATTTTTACATTTTGCTCGAAGCGTCTTCTGCATCCTCTCAGTTGAGTAGCACCAACGATTTTGCGCGCCCCCCCGCCCAATCGTGCCTCGGTCGGGAGATGCAAAATCAAGTGTTGCATTGGATTAAAGAAGCTTGGCGGAAAGATCTTCTCTAACTTGCAGATCAACTCCCGCGCCAAATGTTCCATTTCTTCTAGGAGGCCAGGAGATAGTTCTTTCGCACAAAGAACACAGAAGAAATAGCTCAGCTCTGCCAATACTAGCCATTCATCCTCAGGGATGAAGCCACGCAACATCACCGGCATTATCCGCTCAATCCATATGTGCCAATCATGACTTTTTAGACCAAATATTTTCAATTTTTGAAGATTCGCTCCCCTCTTTCGATTTGCTGCATACCCATCGGGGAACATCAGCTGCATTTTCACCCACAAAATAATTTCCTTCATAGCTGGCCTTCCAAGATTGAACCATGCCTTTCGCTTCATCCAGTTGATCCCCTTTCCTTTCGGTTCTTTCATGTTTTGTAACAGTCTATCACATAGCTCCTCTTGATCGACTCTAGACTTAGTATTATCCTTTGATTTCCCCTCTATGCCGAACAATGTACCAAAAATGGCTTCGGCGATATTCTTTTCAGTGTGCATCACGTCGATGTTGTGTGGGAAAAGGAGGTCTTTGAAGTAAGGCAGATCCCAGAAGCATGTCTTGTTAGTCCAGGCGTGTTCCTTATTATACCCCTTGAAATACCCTGGACGCTCTGGATCTCGCTCGAGAGCGTTTAACTGATCTAGGGTCTGTTGGCCTGTCAACGCAGGTGGTGCAGAGTGTTTGACAACTCTACCTTTGATCAAGTTCTTCTTGTCTTTCCTGAACTTATGGCCAAGATGTAGAAACAGTCTATGCAAGTCGAAGCAACTATACTTGCGCCCTGCCGTCAGCCAACGAAACTCAAGAGCTCCCTTGCATGTGGGGCACGGGAACCTTCCATGCACACACCAGCCAACGAATAGCGCAAACGCCGGCAAGTCATGCGTCGAGTACATGTACCAGGCACGCATTATGAAGTTCTGTTTGCTAAAGGCGTCATATGTCTTGAACCCATTATCCCAAGCTTCTTGCAATTCGTCCTTAAGCGGCTGCATGTACACATTCATATTCTTCCCCGGATAGTTGGGCCCTGGAATTATCAACGTCAGGAAAATATTCTTTCTTTGCATAATCTGCCCGGGGGGGGGAGATTGAGTGGAATGACAAACACGGGCCAACAGCTGTATGGGGCTGCCATCTGACCAAATACACTGAACCCATCTGTGATGACAGCGACTCGAGGATGCCTTGAATCTGCCTTTTTTCCTTATGTAATGCATCGAAGCGCTTCCACGCTTCACCATCCGATGTGTGCACCATCATCACATTCCCATCTACATCTAGTTCGGTTCTTTTGCCCGATTTGTGCCATGTCATCTGTCTGGCCATCTCTTCGACCATGAAAAGACGTTGGAGTCTAGGTACGACTGGCATATACCGAAGAACATTAACGGGTATTTTGGTCTGCGTCTTCTCACCCATACCGTTGTCTACGACAACATACCTGGAAGAATTGCAAATTGGACAATAGTGCAAGTCCTCATACTGAAGCCTAAATAAGACACATCCTTTCTCACAGGCATGTATCTTCTCATAGGGCATCTTAAGAGCACGGAGGATTTTGTCTGACTGGTACAGGTTTGGAGGTAGCACATGGCCTTTGGGTAGAAATCGTCCGAATACTGTCATCATCGCGTAGTAGCAGCCCAAGTTGAATTGAGCCTTCAAAGCCATTATTTGTGAGATGGCATCCAGCTGACAAAGCTCAGTGTGCTCGTGGAGAGGATGTTTTGAGGACTCCAACATTTCAGTGAAGGCCTTTGCAGATTCCTCCATCTCCTCGTCCGAGTCTCGAGCATCGTCAAAGTCTTGCACCATGTCGGCGGTCCCGGTACCATGCTCGTCGGTGTGACGACGAACCTCGGCTCTGGCAAGTTGGGCAGACTCACCATGTAATGTCCAGACCGTGTAACCAGGCGTAAAACCAAACTCCTGCAGGTCTTTACTCATTTCAAGCTCGTCCCTCTTTTTATAGTTGTCGCAATAGGCACAGGGGCACTAGCTTAATTCCTGGCCATTTGCAAATGCGGCCCTAACAAACCCCTTGGTTTTTGTTAACCATTCCTCGGTCCAAACTTTCTGACTAGTGTAACCGGTGTACATCCATGCACGATCACTCATATTGACTTCCTACTGGACACACAAGAAATATATACATAATTAAGCAAACCATATCCATCAGTTAATGGAGTTTGTCAGTTTTATTACGTCCATGCAACCTACACGCTAATAGGTAAAGATAGGTCCTAATCCCACCCGAGTATTTGTAGATTGGGTTCGTTTTCCCATGCTCTGCTCCAGATCCGACGCAAAATTTCGGCAACACCTCTCTGCTGTTCTCCTGATACACGTCTTTGCAATAAGCAGAGAGGATGTGTACCCGGAGAACAACAGGGAGGCACTGACGAAATTCTGCATCGGATCCGGAGCAGAGCTTATGGGAAAACGAACCCAATCTACACATACTCGGGCTGTCCATGGATAATGTTGGACAATTCGAAAGAATCATGATTAAAATATGCAAATGCATGCATATTTATAGATGTAACCCTTTCGAACGGGAGACGCATAGTGGTTACGCATACTGATGATTGACACCTATAGCTAGCAAGTTTCATCGGGAGATGTCATTTGTGCTCACCAACGAACACAGGGGCGGAACTCGTCGAACACTAGACCCTCACAGCGATGAAATAACTGCACATTTAAATCCAAAGATGAGTAACACAGCGACCCCCTAACCCGCTCGTCCCCGGGTAAACTAAATAGCAACTACCATCGGTGCAAGTTACATGAGGCGGTCGGCGTTGAACACTAGATCCACATCCCACAAGTGAAGCCGGCGCCCGGCGTCCCGCAACAATAGTTCTGGTGGCCGATGACGGTCGAACACCTTGGCGAATTTGTCTGGCAGCCTTTGCGATGAGGATTAAAGCCAAGTTTTGAAATTTCAAACAACCAAACCGACTTGAGTCAGTTTGGGTGTTTCAATTTTCAACACTTGCCTTTTAATCATCATCGGAGAGGCTGCCAGACAAATTCGAAATGGTGTTCGACCGCCATCGACGCCGACAACAGTTGCTTTGGGACGCCGGACGTCGGTGTCACTTGTGGGACGTGGATGTAGTATTCGACACCGACGGCCACATGTACCTCGCACCGACGATACTTGCTATTTAGGGTTCCATCGACACCGATGAACCCCCTAACCCGCTTGTTCCCGGGCGCCCTCTTTTCCTACTTCTTTTTTTCATCTTCAACTTCTACTTCTTTTTTTCATCATCTTCTTCTACTACTTATTGTTCTTTTTTCTTCTTTCGCTATTTCGATTTTGCTAGTCCTTGGGAACAGCGTCAAAGCTAAAGCTTTCCTGGCACTTGGTGAATAATCTCTTCTTCCTCTTCTTCTTTTTCTTTCTTTTTCATCTTTCTTGATTATTCTTAAAAACAGGGAAAAAACCTAAACAAAACTATAAACTAAATGTAACCTAAAATAAACTAAATTAACCTAAACTAACCTAAACTATACTAAATAACCTAAACTAACCTAAACTAAACAAATATAAACTAAATCTAAAAAAACAGAAAAAAAAACTCACCATGATGAGAGGCGGGGCGGCGGCGGGGCAGGGCCGGGCGGTGCGGCCGGGAGGTGCGGTGCG
>NC_057802.1:583551146-583558568 GCF_018294505.1 Triticum aestivum | reverse complement strand
GTGAGGGGTCGGGGCGGCGCGGCCGGGCGGCGGCAGGGGTGAGGGTCGGGGCGGCTTCGGCAGGGAGAGAGAGGGGACGGACAGATCGGGCGCGGGCGCGGCCCCTTATCTGCTAGGTCACAGCTCTTTGCCGTCTGCCAGCCGACGACAAAGAGCGTACATAGTGGGGTGGGTCCGGGCGGAGACGGACGAACTAACGGCCATCTTCTTTGCCGTCTGCTGACGGACGGCAAAGAGATTTTGTTGTCAGCCAGCAGACGGCAAAGAAGACGGCCGTTAGGTCCCCTTCGTACGCCTGCCACCCACCCTCTTTGCCGTGAGCTAGCGGACAGCAAAGCTTCTTTGCTGTCGGCTAGCGGACGGCAAAGATATGCTGATGGCAAAGCCTTCCTTTGCCGTCCGCTGTCTCTTTGCCGTCAGTTTTCTGGTGGATGATGGCAAAGACTTTCTTTGCCGTCCGCTAGCGGACGGCAATGAATTGGCAGACGGCAAAGAAGTGGATTCCAGTATATGGTGTGATCCACGCGCGCACTCATATGATGGGCACCAAAGGACAGCAACATAACCACAAGCAAATTAAATCAATCATAGCAATTCATCAACCACCGATAGGACAACAAAAATCTACTCAGACATCATAGGATGGCAACACATCATTGGATAATAATATGAAGCATAAAGCACCATGTTCAAGTAGAGGGTACAGCGGGTTGCGGGAGAGTGGACCGCTGTAGATAGAGGGGGGGAAGGTGATGGAGATGTTGGTGAAGATGGCGGAGGTGTTGGTGAAGATGGCGGTGATGATGATGGTGGCCACGGCAGCGTTCCGGCGCCACCGGAAGAGAAGGGGAGAGGGGGCCCCTTCTTCTTCTTCTTCCTTGACCTCCTCCCTAGATGGGAGAAGGGTTTCCCCTCTGGTCCTTGGCCTCCATGGCATGGGAGGGGCGAGAGCCCCTCCGAGATTGGATATGTCTCTCTATCTCTCTCTGTTTGTACGTTCTCGTCTTCTGCCCTTTCACTGTTTCGTATATATAAAGATATCCGTAACTCTGATTGGATTGAAACCTTCGCCCAGATTTTTCTCCGAAAATTAGCTTTCTTGCGGCCAAAGAAGAGCAGCAACCGCCTTACGAGGGGCCCACGAGGGTCAAGGGCGCGCCCCCTGCCTTGTGCCCCCCCTCGGGCACCGTCTCACGTTGATTCTTCTTCCCATATTTTACAAATATTCCAAAAATATTCTCCGTCCGTTTTTATCCTGTTTGGATTCCGTTTGATATGGGGTTTCTGCGAAACATAAAACATGCAACAAACAGGAACTGGCACTGGGCACTGGATCAATATGTTAGTCCCAAAAATAATATAAAAAGTTGCCAAAAGGTATATGAAAGTTGTATAATATTGGCATGGAACAATCAAAAATTATAGATACGACGGAGACGTATCAGCATCCCCACGCTTAATTCCTGCTTGTCCTCGAGTAGGTAAATGATAAAGACGATAATTTTTGATGTGGAATGCTACCTAGCATAATCTTGATCATGTATCTAATCATGGCATGAATATTAAGACACGAGTGATTCAAATCAATAGTCTATCATTTGACATAAAAACAATAATACTTCAAGCCTACTAATAAAGCAATCATGTCTTTTCAAAATAACATGGCCAAAGAAAGTTATCCCTACAAAATCATATGGTCTGGCTATGTTCCATCTTCACCACACAAAATATTCAAATCACGCACAACCCCGATGACAAGCCAAGCAATTGTTTCATACTTTTGATGTTCTCAAACCTTTTCAACTTTCACGCAATGCATGAGCGTGAGCCATGGACATAGCACTATGGGTGGAATAGAATATGATGGTGGAGGTTGTGTGGAGAAGACAAAAAGGAGAAAGTCTCACATCGACGCGGCTAATCAACGGGCTATGGAGATGCCCATCAATTGATGTCAATGTGAGGAGTAGGGATTGCCATGCAACAGATGCACTAGAGCTATAAGTGTATGAAAGCTCAAACTGAAACTAAGTGGGTGTGCATCCAACTTGCTTGCTCATGAAGACCTCGGGCATTTGAAGAAGCCCATCATCGGAATATACAAGCCAAGTTCTATAATGAAAATTCCCACTAGTATATGAAAGTGATAACTCAAGAGACTCTCTATATGAAGAACATGGTGCTACTCTGAAGCACAAGTGTGGTAAAAGGATAGTAACATTGCCCCTTCTCTCTTTTTCTCTCATTTTTCATTTTCTCTTTTTTTTATTATATTTTTCTATTTTTTTGGTGGGCTTCTTTGGCCTCTTTTATTTTGATAACCTCACATGGGGCAATGTTCTAATAATGATGATCATCACACTTTTATTTACTTACAACTCAATATTACAACTCGATATCTAGAACAAAGATATGACTCTATATGAATGCCTCCGGCGATGTACCGGGATGTGCAATGATCTAGCGTAGCAATGACATCAAAAAACGGACAAGCCATGAAAACATCATGCTAGCTATCTTACGATCATGCAAAGCAATATGACAATAAATGCTCAAGTCATGTATATGATGATGATGGAAGTTGCATGGCAATATATCTCGGAATGGCTATGGAAATGCCATAATAGGTAGGTATGGTGGCTGTTTTGAGGAATATATATAAGGAGGCTTATGTGTGACAGAGTGTATCATGTCACGGGGTTTGGATGTACCGGCGAAGTTTGCACCAACTCTCGAGGTGAGAAAGGGCGATGCACGGTACCGAAGAGGCTAGCAATGATGGAAGGGTGAGAGTGCGTATAATCCATGGACTCAACATTAGTCATAAAGAACTCACATACTTATTGCAAAAATCTATTAGTCATCGAAACAAAGTACTACGTGCATGCTCCTAGGGGGATAGATTGGTAGGAAAAGACCATCGCTCGTCCCCGACCACCACTCATAAGGAAGACAATCAATAAATAAATCATGCTCCGACTTCATCACATAACGGTTCACCATACGTGCATGCTACGGGAATCACAAACTTCAACACAAGTATTTCTACTAATCCACAACTACCCACTAGCATGACTCTAATATCACCATCTTTTCGCAAAACTATTGCAAGGAATCAAACATATCATATTCAGTGATCTACAAGTTTTATGTAGGATTTATGACTAACCATGTGAATGACCAGTTCCTGTCATCTCTCTAAATAGATATAAGTGAAGCAAGAGAGTTTAATTCTTTCTAAAAAAGATATGCCCACGCTCTAACAAATATAAGTAAAGCAAAAGAGCATTCCACAAATGGCGGTTTTCTATGTGAAGAGAAACAGGCAATCCAAACTTCAAATGATATAAGTGAAGCACATGAAGCATTCTACAAAGCCATAGTCAAAAGATATAAGTGAAGTGCAAAGAGCATTCTATAAATCAACCAAGGACTATCTCATACCAGCATGGTGCATAAAATAAAAATGAAAACTAAATGCAAAAGACGCTCCAAGATTTGCACATATCGCATGAACGAAACGAATCCGAAAACATACCGATACTTGTTGAAGAAAGAGGGGATGCCTTCCGGGGCATCCCCAAGCTTAGACGCTTGAGTCTCCTAGAATATTTACTTGGGGTGCCTTGGGCATCCCCAAGATTGAGCTCTTGCCTCTCCTCCTTTTCCTCATATCGAGACCTTCTCGATCATCGAACACTTCATCTACACAAAACTTCAATAGAAAACTCCGTAAGATCCGTTAGTATAATAAAGCATATCACTACTCTAAGTACTGTTGAAAACCAATTCATGTTTTGTTTTGGCATTGTAGCTACTGTAATATAACTTTTTCATGGCTTTATCCACTGATATAATTCGATAGTTTCTTCAAAACAAGCAAACTATGCATCAAAAACAGAATCTGTCTAAAACAGAACAGTATGTAATAATCTGAACATTCACCATACTTCTGATACTTGAAAAATTCTTCCAAAATTATGAAAAATAAAAAATTTGTATATAAAGACAGTGCAAAAAGAATAAGAACCGTTTGACGTTCGAGTAAAAAAGTACAAATCGCGTACTACAGCCAAAATTTCTGTCCTGCACCGCACAAACCAACAAGCATTGTAAACATCCTAAAGGCAAACCCTTGGCACATTATTTTTATAATACAATGGAATTGTACAAGGGGATAATTATTTGTGTTGAAAAGTTTCTGTAATTAAGATTCACAAAGTTTCCATGGGCATGAAGAAAGTTCAAGGACGTCCCCCACTTTCACATTGCTCGCCTATCTCACTTTCACTTTTCTTTTTGAAAAGTTTTGGGTTCCCCTATTTAATTTTTTGTTTTTAAACTTTATAAAAGCACAAAACAGAAATAAATGACTCTCTAAAACTTCCGGGTTGTCTCCCTGGCAGCGCTTTCTTTAAAGCCATTAAGCTAAACATATAGAGGTGGAGATATAGTTCCCCTCTCATAATAATTGCAAGTTGGAGCAGCAAGCGCACGCATATTATATTCATCAAAATCATCATGTGCAACGGTAAAAGGCAACCCATCAATATAATCCTTAATAAAGGCAAACTTCTCGGATATAGTGTAGTCGGGAGAATTCAAAAAGATAATTGGACTATCATGCGTGGGTGCAATAGCAACACTTCCATGTTTAACATAAGGAACTATAGCAAGTTCATCTCCATAAGCATAATTCATATTGGCATCTTGGCCACAAGCATAGCAAGCATCATCAAAAAGGGATATTTCAAGAGAATCAACGGGATCCTAACAGTCATCATAGCAATCATCCTTCGGTAAGCATGAAGAGGAATTAAACAATGCATGAGTTGAAGAGTTACTCTCATTAGAAGGTGGGCACGGGTGATCAATCCGCTCTTCCTCCTTTTGTTCTTCGCTCTCCTCCTCATCTTTTTCATCCAATGAGCTCACAGTTTCATCAATTTCTTCTTCATAGACTCCTGCAAAATATTAGTCTCTTCTTGGACAGTGGAGGAGACCTCGATATATGGTTTAACATAGGCATTAGAGGCATAATTCTCATAACAATATTCAAGTATGGAAAAAAATTCAGATTTGTAAAGAGTAGCATCATATGTTTCAGTCAAAGAAGCAATTTCATAAGCACCCTTAAAAACAACAAATTCTTCAATTTGTTGAACATCATAGTAATTATACACACCCTTAGCATAAGAAAGTACAATTCCATTATCACTGAACAAACATTGGTAGGGAAGGTGTTTCTTAGGGTCTTCAGAACAACAAGTAATATCATATATTTCGCATAAATTCCAAGCATAGCATTGCAAACGATCAATTTGATCCAGTAAACGTTTCCCTTTTCAGATATGCGGTGTCGCACATAACAAGCATCCTCATCTAAAGATTTTCCCTCAACTAAGCTAGTTGGGGTTTCAGCACGAGCACATAGGGATCGAAGATGATCCAAGTAATAAGCTTCAGGAGTGTGATAGATTTTGAGTGGTTCTTCAACCATTTGGTTCTGTAGGTACAACTATTTTTTTTGGTATTTTGCGTTTCCTACCCGTAACTAAAGATAGAAAACAACTAAGAACAACAAATAAAAATTACTTAGTGATAAAGCAAACAAGCACACACGAGAATATTCACCCCATGCTATGACTCCCCGGCAACGGCGCCAGAAAAAGGTCTTGATAACCCACAAGTATAGGGGATCAATTGTAGCCTCTTTCGATAAGTAAGAGTTTCGAACCCAACGAGGAGCTAAAGGTAGAACTAATATTCCCTCAAGTTCTATCGACCACCCATACAACTCTACGCACGCTTAATGTTCGCTTTACTTAGAACAAGTATAAAACTAGAAGTACTTTGTAGGTGTTGTTGGATAGGTTTGCAGGATAATAAAGAGCACGTAAATAAAATCTAGGGGCTGTTTAGATAAAGACACGATAAAGTTAATATAGTGAGTGTGGAAAAGTGGTGGTAGGAGTTGCGAAATTGTCCCTAAGCAATTGACTACTTTACTAGACCGATAGCAAGTTTTTTGTCGGAGAGGCCACTGCTAGCATGTCATCCCTTACTTGGAATCCTATGCACTTATGATTGGAACTATTAGCAAGCATCCGCAACTACTAACGTTCATTAAGGTAAAAGCCAACCATAGCATTAAGATATATTGGTCCCCCTTCAATCCCGTATGCATCAATTTCTATGCTAGGTTGAACCTTCTGTCACTCTTGCCCTCCAATACATAGTCCTATCAACATACAACTAACCCTATGGTGTGATCCACGCGCGCGCTCATATGATGGGCACCAAAGGACAGCAACATAACCACAAGCAAATTAAATCAATCATAGCAATTCATCAACCACCGATAGGACAATGAAAATCTACCCAGACATCATATGATGGCAACACATCATTGGATAATAATATGAAGCATAAAGCACCATGTTCAAGTAGAGGGTACAGTGGGTTGCGGGAGAGTGGACCGCTATAGATAGAGGGGGGAAGGTGATGGAGATGTTGGTGAAGATGGCGGAGGTGTTGGTGAAGATCGCGGTGATGATGATGGTGGCCACGGCAGCGTTCCGGCGCCACCGGAAGAGAAGGGAGAGGGGGCCCCTTCTTCTTCTTCTTCTTCTTCTTCCTTGACCTCCTTCCTAGATGGGAGAAGGGTTTCCCCTCTGGTCCTTGGCCTCCATGGCATGGGAGGGGCGAGAGCCCCTCCGAGATTGGATATGTCTCTCTGTCTCTCTGTGTTTCTCCGTTCTCTTCTTCTGCCCTTCCACCATTTCCTATATATATGGAGATCCGTAACTCCGATTGGATTGAAACCTTCACCCAGATTTTTCTCCAAAAATTAGCTTTATTGCGGCCAAAGAAGAGCAGCAACTGCCTTATGAGGGGCCCACGAGGGTCAGGGGCAAGCCCAGGGGGGTGGGGCGTGCCCCCTGCCTCGTGCCCCCCTCGGGCACCGTCTCGCGTTGATTATTCTTCCCATATTTTCCAAATATTCCGAAAATATTCTCCATCCGTTTTTATCCCGTTTGGATTCCGTTTGATATGGGGTTTCTGCAAAACAGAAAACATGCAACAAACAGGAACTGGCACTGGGCACTGGATCAATATGTTAGTCCCAAAAATAATATAAAAAGTTGCCAAAAAGTATATGAAAGTTGTATAATATTGGCATGGAACAATCAAAATTTATAGATACGACGGAGACGTATCAGTACTGGAATTATTATGACTTACTGGAACGTGATAAAATTCTGTTTTTTTACACATTATTGATATATAAATTGCCCACGTTTTCCTAATATTTCAGATTTTTTGGAGTTACCGAAGTATAGTGTTTGTTCAGATCATTACAGACTGTTCTAGTTAGACAGATTCTGTTTTTGTTGCATAGTTTGCTTGCTTTAATGATGC
>NC_057802.1:583549537-583550913 GCF_018294505.1 Triticum aestivum | reverse complement strand
AAGTTAGAATATAGTAGTTATTATGAAATAATAAAATATGAAAGGGTTCATAACAGTACCTAAAGTTTATGATTTTCTTATTATACTAACGGAACTCACGAGGTTTTTGTTGAGTTTTGTGTGCTGAAGTTTTCAAGTTTTGGGCGAGATCATGATGGATGAAGAAATAAGGATCACGAAGACCATAAGCTTGGCGATGCCCAAGGCACCCCAAGGCAATATTCAAGGAAGACCCAAGCGTCCTAGCTTGGGGATGCCTCGGATGGCATCCCCTCTTTCGTCTACAATCCATCGGTATACTACTTGGAGCTATATTTTTGTTTGTCACATGATATAGATTTTACTTGAAGCGTCTTGTGCCATAGTAGCCTTTGCTTTGTTTGGATTTTAGTTTGTCACAATCATTGTTTTCTGCACACACACACCTTTTGAATGGGACACCCATTTATTCGTGATTTGTTAGAATACTCTATGTGCTTCACTCATATCTTTTGAGCTAGGCAGTTGCTCTAGTTCTTCACTTATATATTTTAGAGAACGACGGTAGTTATATTTTAAAGAAATATTTGCACTCTCATGCTTCACTTAAATATTTTTGAGAGTCTAATAAATAGTAATGGCAATATGCACATGTTATGAAATTGGTCCTGATATGATAGGTATTCAAGAGGGATATAATAAAAAAATTCTTGTAGATCACTGAATATGATATGTTTGATTCCTTGCAATAGTTTTGTGATATTAAGATGGTAATATGTGGGGGTACTAGTGAATTATTGTGGTTTAGTAAGAATATTGGTGTTAAGATTTGTGATTCCCGAAGCATCACTACTAGGGAAAAGCCTAGTAGTAGCGCGGTTTGGAGGCGTAGTACTGGCGTGGGGTGGCGCGCTACTGATACGACGCTAAATCTAATGTTCGGCAGTAGCGTGGGCGGGGCGCGTTACTACTATCCCGCATAGCAGTAGCGTGCTGTGGACGCCCAGGGCTACTACTACACCTTCCTAGCAGCAGCATGTTTGTTCCACCCGGTGCTACTACTACACCTCCCTAGCAGTAGCGCTTGGTGGGCTACCCGCGCTACTGGTAAAGATTGCTGTTATTTTTTTCTACTGCATATTGCTGCTGTATTTGTACTGGTTTTATATAGTAGTCTCATCATATGATTTTATGATCATGATGAGTTATTATTGCAATGGATGAAAGAGACATGGATTAGATTCAAGTGGAGGCCACATGGTGCATATCCAAAGTACTACTAATCCAAACTTGATCACTTTAGTTTGGATTAGTATGATCAAGTTTGGATTAGTAGTACTTTCGATCTGCACCATGTGTTGCCTCCACTTGAATCTAATCCATGTTTATTTCACCCA
>NC_057802.1:583520684-583549040 GCF_018294505.1 Triticum aestivum | reverse complement strand
TAACTCATCATCATTATCATAATAACAAGTCATACTCATCATCATCATAGTCATCTAACAACTTCTACTCGTTATCATAATAACAAGTCATACTCATCATCATCATAGTCATCTAACAACTTCTACTCGTTATCATAATAACAAGTCATACTCATCATCATCATAGTCATCTAACAACTTCTACTCGTTATCATAAAAACAAGTCATAGTCATTATCATCATAGTCATCTAACCAACCCTGGTTAATTGTTCTTAGCACATGATCATGAGTATTAGCTAGGACCTACTACCCTCTCCAAGCTAAAATAGCATAAAACAAGATATCCCTGACTCTCCATTATGGAGAATGGAGATTATCCTATCTCCAATTCGCGCGCTTCGCACAATGTTGCTTCCAAGTAGCTCCCTTTGATTCTTCATACATTTTTTCCATTCTTTGATTGTCATGTCTTCACCGGTTTGAGAAATCTTGTATGAACAGTGGCGAAGCCTACGCGGACTTGGTCGTAAGCTAATAACATCAAGGCGACCTTTTGGAAACATCAGATGAGGCACACAATCCTTAAGGATTTTCTGTTGAAAAACATAATAATAATGTCGTAGTTAGCAATGTAGTTTAGCTTTAGAAGAATTTATGCAAAAGATGCACTGGTGTCGTAATAGTAAAAAATCTTACCATGCCATCTCCATGTCTGTTACCATAGTTCAACACGTGCACTAGTGGCACGTATTGACCATAATATGCAGGAGTTTCATAATTTATATTGTAATTCTCAACATCAATAATAAATGAGACAAGATGATCTTTCTCCTCATAAGTTAATTTAGAGGGATCAGTGTAGTAGGTTCTGTCTACTATCTTCCATGCATTTTTTGATGTATGGAAATAATATGTCAATGGAAATAAGTTGTCAACTATTTTGAAATAAACAATATACATTACTTAATACATATGTTTGAGAAACCCAAATGTTGATATTATCTTCGTCGATACTATCTTCATCGATATTATCTTCGTTAGTGTCATCTTCAGGATCACCAACATCGAAGTAGACATGCATACCCTCCTGAAAACCATACGCCTTGCATAGCACTTCCCAATTCGAGCAACCGAAATGGGAGTAGGTCACCGCATTGTATAGCTTTACAGGAAAAGCTTAACCATGATGGGTCCTAAGGTTAACTCTCTGTGTCTCCATATTCTCGTGATCTTCGAAATACAGCTTCTCCAAGACATAAGCTCTTCCATGGTCGGGGATGCACTAGTCGAATTGTAAAAAAGCAGAATTACACATTGATGAAGCGCAGAAGGCATGCTCAATTACCAAAAAAGACTTGTCGTCGTTGCGTACCGTACAAACATCGATGGTCTCATCGAGCTTAACAGTGAAGCGCCCACCGTCTTCCAAGTGAGGCAGCCGGTCGCATAGACCCCTGTCATCGGTGCAGTAGTCGCACACAGGGATCCTTTCATCGTCAAACATTTCCTATGTTCATAATTCAAAGGTTAAACTTCTGAATTTCAATATATGTACTACAAAAACTAAATTCGATCATTAATATTTATCACGGGTTGACTTTTGGTCTGTCAAGTCTTCCTTGAAAACTCTCATCTCACGTGGTGTATATGGTGGGCACTCCCACTCTGATATAGTCGACCGTCGGTGATGGTCGCTCCTCCCTTCGTCCCCGAGTGCATTACAACAATTTTTCTAGCACATGGGAACGAAGGAGAAGCGACCCCCAACAACAGTCATGATTTTTCATCTCTGACATTTGCGACCGTCGGTGATGGTCATTCTTCTCTTCCTTCCCGTGGATTACCAAAAGGTCTATCACGAGAGAGAAGAGGAAGAACGAACCCCACGACCACTACTAGGGAAAAGCCTAGCAGCAGCGCGGGTTTTGAGGCTATCAGCAGTGCGGGCAGCCGCTCTACCAATAAGGCGCTACAGCTAACTGTTAGTAGTAGCGCGGTCTGTACCCGCGCTACTACTATGGACTATATCAGCAGCGCGTTTCCGGAACGCGCTACTATTAATTAGCTGTAGCGATTTCCTGGCCCCACGCTATTGCTATATCTTTCATCATTTCCCCCCGGCTTCCTACCCCGTTTCAGCTTCAATAAACTGCAATTTCCAGATACTAGGTACTACTAGACATCAGTTTCATAAAGTATTATAGTTACTAGGTAGTACTCCCTCGGTTCCAAATTACTCGTCGTGGTTTTAGTTCAAATTTGAACTAAAACCACGACGAGTAATTTGGAACAGAGGGAGTACTAGATAACAATTTCATATATACTCAACATGCATCCTCAAGCAGTACAAGGTGATATCGACGACGATCATCATATGTAGTTCTAGATGATATCGACGACGATCATCATATGTAGTTCTACATGATATCGACGATGATCATCATATGTAGTTCTAGATGATATAGCCACACACACAAATATGTAGTTCTAGATGATATCAACGACGATCGTCATCATCAAGCCTGGGCGGTGGGTGTTCCTGATAGTAATTAGGATGGCCTGTCCAACACGAAGATTCTTGCCAACGAGGAATCTCTTCCACCCAACCGAGTTTAAGTGTGTGCGACCGTCTGTGTCCATGCGGTAAGTAAAGATGGTGACGGAACCCCTTGCGGTAAGGCGTAGTCCAGCTGAGCCTTCTTCATCAGGCTCGATACCACAACTCACAGATAGGTTCTTTGGCAATTTCTGAATAAGAAAAACATATCAATTAATAAATAGCCTCGCACATACTCTTGCAAATATATTTCCATTAAGTCTAGATTTCTACACTATCAAAAGACACAGTACTACGCATTTGTACTAACTAATCATGAATTCTACTAATAACTATATATGGATTATCTACACTATTAATAGTTCCTTGGATTCTACACTAATAAGAGCATGTGATCAGACTCTACACTAAAGCATATCATCGACTAGATTCCACAAAGCATATCATTGGACTCTACACTGAGCATATCATCGGATTCACTAAGCATATCATCGAATAATTTGCATTTGTACGTATAACAATAAAGCATATATATATATATATCATCAAATTACTACAGGCAGTACGTATAACATACCATTTCATGCCGATCGACCATGGTACTTGTCAGGCGGGTCACGAATGGCACCCTGACAAAGTCATCACATGGCGGAATTATGTCCCATAGGTTGCACACCTCCTCCTCGCTCAGCCTCATTCTTTGAGCTACGATGGCTTCATGAAGTGGGTTCTCATCATCTTCATCGAGTGGGTCCTCATTATCTTCATCATCTTTGTCATCTTCATCATCTTCGTCATCTTCCACCAGGTTGAGATAAATGACAGCCAGCTTGGGTCTTTCTGCTCTGAAGGAGAAGCTGATCAACTGACCACCAGTAAGATGCATGTGGGCAAGGAAATGGGCCCATCCATCTCCTCCAATCTGCGACATATTGCGTCCTTTCTCGACCTCCATAGTGTACGGCCCCCCAGGAGCCTCAAATATCACAGTGTCTCCTGTCAGCTTGTTGAATTTCAACCTCACATTGCATGGGACGATCTGTGTAAAAAAAGCACAATGACACAATGTAGTAATGCCAACACTAAAAATAAAATAGTTGTTACATTTCATCTAATTTCTTACCGCCGCATGACGAAAACACGGCTGGAAGTAGATGCCGAACAGCTTGCCAGTTGCAAGGCTGCTGGCGCACCTTGACTTGCACAGTCGACATAGTGGTGGTGGTGGTGGCGCCATTTTCCTAAAGCAATATGAGCAAAGGATTAACGATTCACTTCACATGAAAGAAAAACAGTAGCATGTGATATTTTTGGTTCTTCCGCGAGAAGCAATTTTATGGACAAAGCATTTCGGTGGCACCTATTGCCGAATAAACTTTTCACAAATATCTACCAAATAAGGGTACCACCTACCAAGACATTTCATCTCATTTGGCCCCTATTGCCTAAGATAATTGATTAAAAAACAAGTGGCAAATTTAACTAAATTGGCACCTACATTTTGCCAAAAAATAACTTATTACCAAAAACAAAAGCATCTACCTATCCATGTACAGAAAAAATAACAATAAAATGGTGCATACTAAATCAACTAAATCAACTAGCCTACTAAATCCACTAGCATACTAAATCAACTAAATCAAAATGTTCTAAATCATCTAAATCAACTAGCCTATCAAGTAAATCAACTAGCCTACTAAATCAACTAAATCAAAATGTTCTAAATCAACTTAATCAACTACCATACTAAATCAACTAAATCAAAATGTTCTAAATCAACTAAATCAACTAGCCTACTAAATCAACTAGCCTACTAAATCAAAATGTAGTAGGGAGGAGGCGTTGTGGATGGAGGAGGGAGAAGGAGGAGGGATAAGAGAGTAGGACGGAGGAGGAAGACGGAGCAAGGAGGGGCGAGCCGGCGGCGAGTGGAGGGAGGACGGAGGAGGAAGGCGGAGCGAGGAGGGGCCGGCCAGAGGCGACTAGAGGGAGGACGGAGGAGGAGGCCGGTACCGAGTCCAGCGAGGAGGAGGAGGTGGCGGCGGCGCAGATTGGAGGAGGGGCGATGGGGGAGGACCGGCGTGGGAGGTTGAGGGGGAGATCGAGTGAGTGTGAGTGTGAGTGTGAGTGGATCGGATAGATCGGAGGGGGAGATGGAATGGCTTAGCAGTAGCGCGCTATAGCACAAGGCGCTACTGCTAAACGACCTAGCAGTAGCACCTTTCACAAAGAGCGCACTACTGTTGTGTGTCAACATGTAAAAATAGATATCAAAATACATTGATCATCAATGATCTTTTTGTGTACAATCTGACTTGTCAATATGAGTCCTCACCAGTTTAGGAACTGGTGAAGACTCATATTGCGGCCACAAATTCTACACATAGAGTTCAATGAAGACCAAGTGGTTGTGAAAGTTTGAGAAGTAACATATTTAAGGTGGTACAAACTCTCTTCACGGAGCGAGATGGGACTAATTTTTTTTAGTAAACTTAGCTGTAGCGGTTATTGTGTAAATGCGCTACTGCTATGGTCCGTAGCAGTAGCGCTCTTCATATTAGCGAGCTGCTACTAGAACTAGCCTCGCGGTGGCGTCGTGGCAATTATAGCAGTAGCGCGTCTTAGAGAGGGCGCGCTACTGATACATTTATTTCAGCAACAAGTTTTGTGCGCGCGTGCTACTGCTAGTTAGCAGCAGCGCCTTATTTTAAAGCGCGCTGCTGGTAAGATTCTGTGTATAGCCTTTTCCCTAGTAGTGGACAATAGTCGGCATTCTTCTTCTCTCATATATGGTGGACACTCCCTCAATGTTTTTTGACTGTCATGTATGGAGCCCCAACAAAGTTAAAGTCAACCCAAAATATCGTTTAATCCTCTTTCCGGCAAATCCCAGGCACTCGATATTTGCTACATTCTAGCACAACCCATGCTAAAATTCACGAAAAAAATCCAGCATGACCTTTGCTAAAAAGGACATATCGAGCGCCTAAAATTTGCCTGAACGGAAATTAATCAATAGTTTGGCAAAACATAGGCCACTCGGAGGTGTTCCCTGCAAACATAGGCCGCTTGGGCAAGCACATATCCTATTTGAGAAACAGTAAAAATACATGTTTCTCATATAGCATTCCAATACATTTCTATATTGAGAATTTTCTACACATAAAAATTTCTATTACTTAATTTTTTAGTAAAAATTTCTATTACTATAATTTATTTTCTATGCTATTACTAGTTATAATCTCTACCAACTAAGTGTCCAATACATGTTTCTACCAACTAATTTGTTAACTAATTAAGTACACTAGAAATTATTAAGTTAACTAATTCCTGTTACTTATTTTTTTACTAAAAATTCAAAAACTGTTGGAGGTGAAGGGAGGAACATGGAGGGATGACCGAGGTAGGGAGGTAGGTGGAGGGAGGGAGGGAGCTAGGTGGAGGGAGGGAGGGAGCTAGGTGGAGGGAGGAGGAGGATGAGGCAGGGACGGAGGTGACCGGGAGGGAGGAGGCAGGAGGGAGGGAGGGAGAGGGAGGTGGAAGGAGAGGGAGGGAGAGAGGTGGAGAGAGGAGGAGGAGGGAGGGAGGAAGATACCTCGATCTCTTCCGGTGGCAGCGGGCGACGGCGGTGTGGCGTGGGGAGAGAGTGGAGAGGGAGAGGAATGGAGAGGGAGAGCGAGGGTCGGACGCGCGGAGAGGAAGATGATAATCTTGGGTTAGTAGCCGCGCGGGTGAGGGACAAGCACTACTACTATGGGTCGTAGCAGTAGTGCTGGTTGTTAATCCGCACTGCTGCTATGTTGGGCCCGCCATGTGGCCAAGTTCAAACTTAGCAGTAGCACCTTACGCTAAAAATGTGCTATTACTATTTTGTTAGCAGTAGCGCGGTTTGCATAAGGGCGCTACTACTATACCTAGCCTGTCGGCAACGACGTGGCAATTATAGTAGTTGCGGCGTTTTCATCTTGCCGCGCTACTGCTATGTGGATAGCAGTAGCGCCCTTTGTGACCACGCGCTACTGCTAATTAGCGCAGTAGCGCCTCCTATTAACCAGTGCTACTGATAAGCTTCTGTGTATAAGGTTTTCCCTAGTAGTGCATGCATGTATAGTCTCTAGTTATGCAATGAGGTTGGAGCATGATTTATTATTGAGTTTCTACCTTATCAGTAGCGCATGGGGATGAGCAATGGTCCTTTCCTACCAATCTATCCCCCTATGGGCATGCGAGTAGTTGATAATCCCGAAGTGCAAGGAATCATTGTAGCAATTTCCAAAGGTGGAAGTGATATGTATGGAGTGTCGAACCAACAAGGAGCTAAAGGTAAGATCAATATTCTCTCAAGTCCTATCTCCCACTGATACAACTCTACGTACACCGAACGTTTGCTTCCATATAGAAACGAGAAATAAAACTACGTTGTGGGTATGAAGAGGATAGCTTTGCATGATATCGGAGAACAAAAATATAAAAATAGGTGTTGTCATCACAAACTTAGAATATATCACAATATATTACAAATAGAGAGTGTGGAATAATGATGGAATGGTGTGCGAAATTTTCCTAGCCAATTGTTAACAAGATCGGTAATCATTATTGCAATTTTATATGAGGGAAAGGCATAAGCTAACATACTTTCTCTACTTGGATCATATGCACTTATGATTGGAACTCTAGCAAGCATCCGCAACTACTAAAGATCATTAAGGTAAAACCCAACCATAGCATTAAAGTATCAAGTCCCGTTTATCCCATACGCAACAACCCCCTTACTCGGGTTTAAGCTTTTGTCACTGTACCATCCCACTGTAAGCAAATCATGAACGTATTGCAACACCCTACAACAGGAATCCTTCACGTGTGCGCGGCACGGAAGGCACCATAGAAAAGTACCAAGATAAAACATACAACTCAAACCAATCGAGATCATCAAAACATCATAGGATGGCAACACATCATTGCATCATAATACGTGGCATAAAGCACCATGTTCAAGTAGGGGATTACAACGGGTTGCGGGAGAGTGGACCGCTTAAAAGACACATGGAAGGTGATGAAGATGGTGATGTTGATGAAAACGATCACTGTGGTGATGGTACACTCTGTCCTGCTGAATACAAATCCAACTCATAGCCTTTGTGCTTTCTGGGTGGTTAGGCAAGTTGCAAAGAGTGGAGAGACTATCCTTGGAGGCTCACCCACAAACAGACGTTCAGCAATGCCCCTGGATGACAACATGGATATCCTAACGATCTACGAGAGGTTTTCCTCAAAAATCATAGGAAGAGAGCCCTTCGAGAGGTCAGTCAAATCCACCAGGTGGCAGCAACAAATTCATGGAAAGATACACCCATCACCTTCGGCAAGGAAGACGAGCCGAGGGCTCGCCCTGCCCGAGCAGCTGCCGCCTTGGTCCTTGATCCCATAGTGGACAGATTCAGACTCCACAAGGTGCTAATGGACATCGGCAGCGTGTTAAACCACATTTACGAGGACACCCTGGACAATGTAATTCGACAGGTCTCGTATCGAGCAAAGCCACACCATCTTTCGAGGGATCATCCCTAGAAAAGAGGCGCGTTGCACTGGATGAGTTACTCTTGATGTAGTATTCGGCACTCCCGAGAACTACCGGTCCGAGGAATTACTCTTCCACATTGTGCCCTTTCACAATGGTTATCACGCCCTATTGGGGCGCAACGCATTCAAAAAATTCCATGCTATACCACATTACGGGTAAATGAAACTCAGGATGCCATGGCCTAATGGTGTGATCACAGTAATGAGATCGGGATAGAGCTCTTCGGGCCGAGAACAAAATAGCATCGCTCGCCCTTGAAGGATTATTCGAGGCTCTCCCAGCCGAGGAATTAACCACTCTCTGCTCAATGGTGGATAGGGACGATGTAATCCTCAGCAGAAGGTCCAAATCCACATCTTTCAATCCAGGAGATGAAATCGCCAAATTTCAGGTGCATCCGACAGACCCTAATAAGAGAGCGTCCATTGGATCTCAGCTGGACCCCACGATCGATGGGGCATTGCGTGCCTTCTTGCATGAAAACTGGGACATATTCGCCTGGCACCCTTCAGACATGCCAGCAATCCCACGAAGACTAGCTGAGCATAGCCAGAAGATAATTAAAGGCTTCAAGCCAATCATACAGGCTATACGCTGATTTTCTGAACCCAAGGGTCAAGCTATGGGTGAAGAACTAGCGAAATTACTTGAAGCCAGATTCATCCGAGAAATCAAACACCCCGAGTGGTCGGCTAACCTGGTCATGGTACCTAAGAAATACAAATCCTGGCGATTGTGCGTCGATTTCAAAGAACTAAATGAAGCCTGCCCTAAGGATCCCTTTCCTTTACCCCAGATAGAACAGATCATCGACACCACCGCCGGACATGACTCACTATACTTCCTCGATGCCTACTCCGGATACCATCAAATCAAAATGAAGGAGTCCAACCAAGCTGGAACTTCCTTCATCACCCCCTACGAGCCATTTTGCTTCAATACAATGCCCTTCTGATTAAAAAATGGAGGCGCTATATACCAGCCCATGATCCAGACATCCCTGGAAAAGCAAATCGGCAAAACGGTCGAGGGATACATGGACGACGTGGTCATCAAGACCAAACACGTGAGTTAGCTGGTGGACGACCTCTGCCAAACCTTCGATAGCCCGCGGGCTTACGATATACGGCTTAATCCGGACAAATGTGTCTTCGGAGCTCCCACGGGAAAGCTGCTCAGATTTATTGTATCCCATAGAGGAATAGAGGCTAATTCAGGTAAAATCGAAGCCCTGTCCCAGCTAGTAGTACCTACGAAGCTAAAGCACATCCAAAAACTACCTGGCTGCGTTGGGCCTTGAGCCTCTTTATTTCTCACCTTGGTGAAAAGGCCTTACCTCTCTACAAACTGCTTAAACAGACAGGAAATTTCAAATGGACTGACGAAGCGATGACCGCATTGGAGGAAATTAAAACTTTATTGGCTGGCAATCCCATCTTAGCAGCACCCAACACTAGTGAACCAATGCTATTATACATCTCGGCCACAAGTTAGGTGGTCAGTGTAGAGGGTCACAAGCTCCGAGTGCAAAAGCCAGTCTACTCCATATCAGAGTTTCTCACCCCATGCAAAACAAGGTATCCACATTACCAAAAGATCACCTACGCAGTTTTCGTGGCATCCCGAAAGATCCGACACTACTTTTAAGAGTGTTCGATCACAGTGGCATCCGAACTACCATTGAATGACATAATTAACAAGAGGGACACTACAGGTCGCATAGCAAAATGGGCCATCGAGCTCCTCCCTTTTGAAATTCTATACCGACCACGCCGAGCTATTCAATCTCAGGTGTTGGCTGATTTTGTCGCTGAATGGATGGAAGCAGAGCTCCCTAGGGAATACAGTACATACTCGCATCTGACGATGTACTTTGACGGCTCCAAAATGCTTGCTGGACTGGGGGCCGGAGTGATTCTCATGCCCCCACCGGTGACAATATCTGGTACATACTACAGATCATGTACATCGATTCCAAAAACGCAGCTGAATACGAGGCTTTGTACATGGGCTTCAGATGGCAGTGTCAACGGGTGAATTTCACGCAAAAGACCCCAAAATGACAGCATCTCGCAATGTCGTCCTCAAAATATCCGCCGGGTTTGAGGGGCTGGAATTCGATCATGTCTCTAGAGACAACAATCAAGCTTCCAATGTCCTTGCCCGCAAGGGCGCTAAGCGTGACCGTGTCCCCCACAACATCTTCTAAGAACGGCTCTTTAAGCCATCTGTGGTGAGGCAAGATGGTGGCACGTACGCTGAGGCCAATGGTCCAGAAAAGACCATCCCTCCTATAATCGAACTAGATGCGGAAATTTTAGGGGGCTCGGCACTCGAAGAAACATCTTCGGCCCATGAAGTCATGGCAGTAATCACGCCATGGACCGAGCCCTTTCTCACCTATCTTCTCCGCCAAGAGCTCCCCGGTGACCAAAACGAGGCAAGGCGCATAATTCGGTGATCTAAAACCTATAAGGTCCACGAGGGCGAATTATACAAGAAAAGCACTACCGCGGTCCTCCAAAGAAGCGTATCTGAAGAGGAGGGGAGGCAGCTCTTGGCCGAGATACATGCCGGCATGGGCGATCATCATGCGGCAGCTCGGGCCCTGGTCAGCAAGGCCTTACGAGCCGAGTTCTTTTGGCCCACTGCTCGCGCAGACGCCCACTCACTCGTCCAACATTGCGTTGGATGCCAGCTCTTCGAAAATCAAAGTCACATGCCCCCTCGGCTCTTCGGACAATACCGATGACCTGGCCTTTCGCGGTCTGGGGGCTGGACATGGTCAGACCACTTAAAGGGGGGACAAACAAAAATAAATATCTACTGGTTATGGTCGACAAATTCTCCAAATGGATTGAGGCGAAACCAGTAACTTCAACCAAGTCCTGGCCAGTCATCAACTTTATATCCGGCATGGTCCACTGTTACGGTGTCCCCCACAGTATTACAACGGACAACGAATACAATTTCACAGCCCATGAAGTAAAAGACTGGTGCACCAACTTTGGGCATTAAGCTTGACTACGCCTCTGTATATCACCCACAGTCCAATGGATAGGTCGAACGAGCTAATGGACTAATCCTGAGTGGCATTAAGCCCTGGCTAGTTCATTCCTTGAAAGAGTCCAACTGCCACTGGGTGGACGAGCTCGACTCCGTTTTATGGGGCCTGCGCGCCACTCCTAATCGATCTATAGGATACAAACCGTTTTTATGGTGTATGGGGCAGAGGCGGTCCTCCCCAGTGATCTTATCCATGACGCACCTAGAGTGCGCATGTATGAAGAAAAGGAGGCCGAGCTAGTTCGGCAAGATGACCTGGACGCCCTGGAAGAGGAGCGTGACATAGCTCGGGCCTGCTCTACCTTTTACCAACAGCAGGCTCGGCACTACCAAAGTACGGAAGTTCAGGCAAAGGCATATAATGTGGCGAACTCGTTTTACGCCTCCTGGAAGCAGAAGAATAAGCTCTCACCCAAATGGAGGACCCCTTCATAATTGATCAAGTGCTGTCATGGGGAGCGTATCGTCTCCGCAACCCAACGGACAATCGCCTTGAACCAAACCCATGGAACGCAGCTCGACTTCAACGCTTCTACAGCTAGACCAGTGTCATCACCCTCCCTAGTCCTTTTTTTACAGTCCATTTCATTTTTTGTATTTTCGGTTAGTATTTCCTAGGTTGTGTTTGGGTAAGCCGAGATACATTAGGTTTTCCTCGACAAACATCTTTGAATGTATAACCCGGTCATACGTGGGGCTTCTTTTACAAAGCCGATGACTACATCTTGAGTGCATTCATTAGTCTCTGTCGTGTTTGCACCCTTCCAGTATCGTTTTAAAGGAACTATATGCATGAATTTGACTTAAGATTTAGCCAAGTTGTGTTGCCTTGCTCCTATGCTTACCCCCTACGTTCCCGATTGTTCGGCTAGGGATTAAAGGGAGCACCTCTGCGGTTGTTACATCCGGATTGCTCGGGTGCGTACCTCATACGGGTGAAGCCAAAAGCTAGCATTCTTAAGAATATAATTGGTCGGCCATGAAGGAAGTGAAAATAATTGGTAGTCATCACCAATGTCCGGGGCTGTTTTCCCGTAGTAACCATTATCTGTATAACGATGGTTTTCGGTTAAACACCAATGCTTAACATGGCAACCTGAAGAAGGAACCCATGGAGGAACTATTTTCTTCGTAAGATGTTTCTGATGTTAAACAGTAATATAACATAATTCCCCGAGCGTGTTTTGTCTGTTCGCACCACATGGCCGGATTGCCTGGTTCTCTGAAGTGCTTTTCCGACAATTTTGGATTACATATTAGGAAAAGACTCCCCGGCCGATGGCGGGGGAGGCAGAAGCCGATGGCAAGAGACTCGCGCACGTTGAACTACACTAGCGGCAGGAGCTGAGACGGTCGGAAATGGCACTGGCGACGAGCGGACGCGATGGCCCGAGCACGTGATGGATGGGGACAACACTAGGGGCACAGACGGAGGTGCGGGTGGGCTCTTTCGAATGCCCGCGACATGTCGCATCTAGTGGTAGTGGTGGGAACGCCGGAGACGGGCTCTAGCGACGCCGGCGACGAACTGGGGCGGCGGCTATAGGCGGCGCACGATGGATCTATGGCTACGTGGTACGGGGAAGCAAGGAGAGAGGGGGGAGAATGGACAGCGGCTCACAACGGTGCTGGGGAGACGCTCGGGGAGGCAGAGGAGGTCGCGGTGCGGCAGATCAATGCGAGGCAGAGGTAGTGGCCGACGGAGGCGAACGGCGATTGCGGCGGCTTGAGAGCGCCCCGGCTCGAGCCCGATGGCGCGGGCAATGTGGCAGACAGTGGCGGTGCTTCTGGACAAGGAGGGGCAGCGATGAACGGCCCGTGGCCACGGTGGTAAGGCAGCGCGGCGACGGCAGCGGTCGGGCGAGCGGGGCATAGAGGGAGAGGGGCGAGGGGGAAGAAAGGGGGGCGCTAGGGTTAGGGTTAGCGCCAGGGGGGTTGCCAGCGACTAGTAGGCCGGGGAGCCACGGGATGGCCGCCTCGTGGCCATCGGCGCCGTGTACAGCCGCCCTGCGTCCACGAGCGCCCAATGAACAGTGGAAGGGGACAAGGGGGTGTTTGGGCCAGCCGGCACTGTGGCGCGGCTGGGCCATGGCAGAGTGCCAGCTTTCTGCTTCTTCTTCTCTTTCCTTTCTGTTTCTTTTATTACTTAACTGTTTTATTTTATTACTAGTAGCAAATGTCTTTTATAAAATATGGGACTTGACCCATAATTCATATTGCAATCTTATGCACTACCACGAAGGGTTTATTCAAAACTAGCAGGGTGGCCCACGCATTTGCGTGGCTAGATTCACCATAGTAAAATACATGCTACTAAATATATAGATAGGGTCTTTTGGTCAAATGATGTATCAATATTTTCCATATGAATATTATTCTATATTATCATAAACATTTGTATTTTAAGTATTGACTTAACACTTTTACTTGGCAATCTCAGCTGATGTTAGGAATTTGACAACACACATTCCTCTTAATCAATTATTGATTATTCATTTGTTACTTACTTTCATGGTTAGCATTTATTGATAATTGTTACTCAATTATGTCCATCTCTGCCTGTACTTCTCCATACATCAAAATATTGATGAAGTATATCAAAATTATATTCCATGGACAATGTTAATTAGATCTATAGAAGCATTTTTGGTCTTTAGTTCTAATCACTACTGTTTAATATTCTTATAGTATATTCCACATTTTAGTATTGCTTTAAATCTTATTGCTTGATTCATATAGATTTCTACATGAATTAAGCTACTTTTCACCTTCACACTGTTCTCTGGGTACAATTCTAATAGCTATTTTCCATATAGTTGCATTCCTAAGTTAATCTATTTGTACACTTTTATATAGTTGAGATGAGAACAATATGGCAAATTTCTCTTACTTTTACCGAATTCTATTTCAAATTTCTGCAACTTGTAGATGCAATATAGACTTTCTTCGAACGTTAAATTGACATTTTATTTTCCGGTGGGGATAATTTCATATATGGCATGTCCAATTGTATGGCTAAATATATTAAACAATATACTTTTATATATTTCTTTTCTTGTCGGTTAGTTGCCGCGTCAGCGGTTGATATTTGGTTTCATTCACTTTTATATATTTACTTCTTTCATAAGAAATATATAGGAGGTAGTTGTTACCAAAGTGCACCTTCAAGAGAGATCGCTCGACTTCTGTCTGTCACAATTTATGAGTTATTGCATTTATAATATTATCCCTTTTTCACTCTACTGATTTTCAACTTTTGCCATTTTGGTTTCACCAGTAGTGTGTTTTTTAGAAATTGTGTTCTGTAAATATAAGTGTTGGAGTAACTTTGCACTATGAATTAAAATATAAAAAAATTACATATCCACATGACTTTTTATTTTTTGAGGTGTGTTGTCTAGTAATTCAAAAAGAAGAAAAATTATATCGTTTATATACACAACGGTTTGGCTTTATTATTTTTTGAGGTGTCATGTGTACGGTATTGGTGCGTTGTGCTGCATATCTAATATGGGCTCGTTTTCTTGGCTGAGCCGTATACCTCTCAGATTTATTCTCTATGTATGAGCCGTATACCTCTCGAATTACTTGTCCAATCAGAATTCCCATTCGGCAACTAACCTTTTTATTGAAAAAAAGTTGACTTTTTCCTTTTCCTATAGTTTTTACTGCAAAAGAAGAAGAAATTTGCTCTATTTTTCCTTTTGATATAGCTCATATGCGCAAATCAATTTGTAGCTGTTGTGTTTCTATCATATAGGAGAGGATGTGGGAGTGAATATACGTTCCGTCAAAAAAAGAGGAGAATGAATATACATCTCAATTGTGTTTTTAGGGATACGTGTCAATTGTTGTGGGTTGAATCCCCAACTTAAAATAAGCATGTAACGTAACAAACCTCTCATTGATTCATGACCTGAGCCATGATATCATTGCTTGGCCTTTTTTTTGCTAATATATGAAACCGACTGTAGCAGGTCGGGCTCTTGCCTAGGAATGTGCGCCAACTGGACTGCTCCATTTTTTTTTAACGCCGATAACTGCCACACGTGTGGGCGCATATACATCTTTAAATCTTAGCCGTATATATCTAAAATTAACGGCTAAGGTAATTTAATCTATGTGGGCGAACGTGATGGCTTGTTTGCCAATTGTTTTAAGTATATAATAGATAGATGGTTTACAATTTTTATAAACTAGAAAAGTATTTAGTTTACTGTTTTGTTACTTTTTTAATAGCTAGAGCTCAAAAGAGCAAAGAGGTGAGGTTGTTTAACATTACCAATATTTGTTTTCGAATATTTTCAAAATGATGAACTATTTTCCAACCTTATTTGTAAATTTAAATTCTCATTTAAATTTGAATTGATTTTCAACTAATAGGCAATTAGGCTTATTCAAAAGTGGTGACATGGCACATTAGGGTGAGGTTACTATAGTCTGACACTGGGTGTGTTACATTGCCTCAATGATCGCCCATCTTTGTAGGTCATGTTTTATGCTAGGTTGGTTCTGATGTCACGATGATGAACATGTATGTTTTGTTAGTTAGTATTAAGAAATCACAATGATGAGAGAACGCACGGAAAAATTATGAATGGATTTTGATATGAGCATCTCAACCCTAAACCCTGAGAATTTGATTCTAATATGTTATAAACTCTGTCATGGTAGAATTTATAAGGTACTACATTCTGAACACCAACAAGCTATTTTGTTATCCATTTTTTAACCCGCCTAACATTGTTTGTGACACCAAACATTTTCTGTGACACTACAAATCGTCCCTGAAAATGGGCATGCCTAGTGACGCCAAAAAGCGTCGCCCAGTTTCAGGCCAGAATGTCACCAAAGTTGCCGAGGGCGCTGCCCCGGGAGGAAAACACCTCGTGACGGTGGACCGTCACAGAAAATGATTTTAGGAGACATTTCCTGTTTCATCACCATGGTTTTTGTCAATAAATAGAGAAAATTTTGTAGTGTGCTTCCCCTGCCTTGTGGCTCCCTCGTATGTCTTCCTACCTCCTCCCAAAGCTTCTAGGTTCTCTTTTTGTCCGAAAAAATCATCAAATAGTTTCGCCATGTTTGGACTTCGTTTAGTATGAATTTTCTGGAAAACCAAAAACAAGCAGAAAACGGGAACTGGCAGTGGGCCTAAGTTAATAGGTTAGTTCCCAAAAATGATATAAAATGGCATATAATCATAAAAGATTGATAATATAATAGCATGAAATAATAAAAAATTATAGATAAATCGAAGACGTAACACACCCCCAATCTCCCACACAGGCAAGACGACGGTTTAAAACTATGTTACGTAGAGGGGGAAACCGTTTGCATGGGTCGCGTCTGCACTATTGGTCCGACACTCGCAATGGCTCTAACTCCAGATTTGGAAAATGTGTTTGCATCATTGCCCAGGCATGCCGAGCTCCTTCTCGGCAGGCTAACACCTTTCATGTCCGGATCCGAGCAATGTCCTCTTGAAGAAGGAGGTAGGAAGGGGCTCCTCAGGCCATAAGATCTTGACGATCTACTCCATCGCCGGCCACACCAGTTATACATCTCCAACGTATCTTTAATTGATGAAGTATTCATGCTACATTTACATGAGTTATATATGGTCTTCGTGCTTTTATATTCTTATATTATGGAATAACCTACTAACTTAGAGTTCAGCGCGAGTTCCTATTTTTTGCATGTTTTTTATTTCACAGAAAAATCTTACCACACAAAGCCAAACACGATAAAAAATTATGACAACTTTTTTGGACAAGAGGGGACCCATGAAGATTTGGGGGTAGCCGGAAGGTGCATGAGGGGTCCACAAGCTTAGGGGATGCCCCCTAGGCATCGGATGAACTTGTGGGGCCCTCGGGAGTCCCCCTGACATGAATCCAACGATGAAAATTCCTATATGTTGAAAACCTCTTAAAAGTAACCTAGTACTTTTACTCCGCCACCGCAAGCCTCTGTTCCGAAGCGATCTCATCTGGAGGCCTTCTTTGGTACCCTACCGGTGGGGGAAG
The DNA here is from genome assembly GCF_018294505.1 of Triticum aestivum. NCBI lineage: Eukaryota > Viridiplantae > Streptophyta > Magnoliopsida > Poales > Poaceae > Triticum > Triticum aestivum. The sequence continues at coordinate 583,531,827 of NC_057802.1, read as the reverse complement.
CTATAAAGGAGGCTATCTTCATCATCCTCGCTGCCTCCATGGTGATGCATTAGTATTTCATCCTCGAGGTTGAGGGTTTGTAGCAGTAGCTATGTGTTTGATCTCTCTCTCTCTCTCTCTCTCCCCCTCTCTCATGTTCTTGATTTGACACGATCTTGATGTATCATGAGCTTTATAGTTGGATCTTACGGTGTTCTTCCCCTCTATCTCTTTTGTGGTGAATTGAGTCTTGCCCTATGATGTTTATTTATTTTCGATTGAATATTTTGATTTTGCACTTGATGCATGTCTTAACTTTTGGATACACGTGGTGACATTGGGGTGTTCTAGGTGACATAAGGGTTAATTGATGCGTATCATATGGTGTTGTTATAGTACAATATGTAGAACTATTTGTGACACTTTGGGTGGTTCAATATATTGATTGGAAACACAACTTTGAGGTGGTTTAGTACCTATACGATTTCATCATACGTTTTCCGATAGGAATAGAGACTTTGGAGTGGTTCTTTGCCTCACTTTGAGGGATTATCATGTGATTCAATTATGTTATTATTGTTAAGAGATTGCACTAGCAAAAGTATGAACCCTAGGCCTTATTTCTAAGCATTGAGAAAATGTTTTGCTCGCCTTTTCCTACTTGCTACCTTGCTGTTTTTAATTGTTCAGATTATGCAAAGCTATTTCTACAATCCATGTTACACATCTACCAGCACCTCTTCGCCGAACTAGCGCACCTATTGAGGGAGTCCTGGACTAAGGGGTCCTCGGGCGTCCGGCCTGTTATCCATGGGCCGGACTGATGGGTTGTGAAGACATGAAGGCCGAAGACTGCACCGTGTCCGGATTGGACTCTACTTGGCGTGGAGGGCAAGCTTGGCGACCAACTTTGAAGATTCCTTCTTATGTAACCGACTCCATGTAACCCTAGATCCCTCCGGTGTCTATATAAACCGGAGAGCATAGTCCGGATAGCATATATTCATTACCATATACACATAGGCTAGATTTCTAGGGTTTAGCCATTACGATCTCGTGGTAGATCAACTCTTGTAACACTCATATTCATCAAGATCAATCAAGCAGGAAGTAGGGTATTACCTCCATAGAGAGGGCCTGAACCTGGGTAAACATCGTGTCCCCCGTCTCCTGTTACCATCGATCCTAGCCGCACAGTTCGGGACCCCCTACCCGAGATCCGCCGGTTTTGACACCGACATATGTGCTTTCATTGAGAGTTCCACTGTGCCGTCGACAAAAGGTTTGATGGCCCCTTCAATCGTCGATGATGACGCGGTCCAGGGAGCAACCTTGCTCCTCGGACAGATCTTCGTGTTTGGCGGCTTCGTACTATGGGCCAACTCGCTTGGCCATCTGAATCAGATCGACAGCTACGCCCTTGGAAATCAAGTCAGATTCGAAAGCTTGAACTACGTTACGGACATCCGTGGAGACTTGATCTTCAATGGATTCGAGACCGCGGCAATCGCCCCCCGCCGCCCTGATGGACATGGCTTAAACCTGTCATCGGGCCGCATCCAAGAGAGAGCTCCTGCAGCAACTCTGGCCTTAGATCCGGAGCAGATCAAGTCCCCCGAAGATGGGAAGCTCAACCCCATCGCAGGGCTACCGATTCTGCGGCGTTGGAGCCGCTCGCAGATTCCACTGCGTACGGCATCTGCATCAACGGAACCCCGGACTCTTCTCCAGTGTCGAGTTCCGAACCCTGCGAGCCCGCGGATACCGAACTCGATCGGTTATCGATCCTCAAGTTCAGAACCACAGATGTCTTCCAACACTCGCCCATGGGTGACCTACTAAACTCATTAAAAAACCTGTCCCTGGCGGATGGCTCGTCGCCGAACCATGTTCGGTTTGAACCTACGGCGGATGATGGAGAATTGTGCTTCCCACCCGCCACCACTTTACAGCCACCGTCGAAGACCCAACCAACACGCCTAACCCCCGCTCCGAAGACATCGCCGGTATGGACGATGATGAGGGGCAGGGCCAGAGCTTTCTACCCGCTAGACACGTGATGGCCACTTCCTGGTATGATGTGTGTATGATAGACACACCCGATGACGCTCTCGACGATGACAAGGAGGATCCAGTCAAGAATAAACCTCCTGGTACACAGTCCGAACACCGGCGCCCACGGCGCTGCTCCAAGTCACGTCGCCCAAGAGAAAACACTGCTAGTACCAGAAAAGACAACACTTCGGACAATGAAGATCCTGTTGAGGTAGAATCCGAACAGGAGGAATAGGAAAGCGGGAAGACAACCCTGGTGAACAGGCCACATATGGAGACTTGGAGGGCAGCAATTATCTCCCACTCTCCGAGGAGGAGGAGATCCTCGGCAGTGAGGATTTTATCGTGGCTAAGGAACCTCTCGAACAGGAACGCTTTAAACGCCGGCTTATAGCCATTGCAAGGAGCCTAAGGAAGAAGCAGCTGCAGCTTCAAGCAAGCCAGGATTTGCTCAATGACAGATGGACCGAGGTCCTGGCCACCGAAGAATACGGCCTTAGCGGCCCAGACGAAAGCCACCCCAAGAGTAGGTGGCTCCCTTGATACGATGGCAGGGCGTTGGAGCCCACATCACCATCAAACAACGCGGTGAGACAACCACAATTTGGTACGGGCAAAGCAGCAGCCCAAGCAGAGCACCATACCAACCCATCTGGCAACGCAAGCAAGAATAAAGCAGCTCGGGGGAACACTCGCAACATCCAACAAGACCTGGAGGGTAGAACAGGACAAACAAAACCGACACCCAGATCGCGGGGACATGCCCCGACCAGTAACGACGGTTATCTATTTGGACACAACAGACCCAACCATGCTCGGTCCGAAAACCGTAAGCGGAGTCCGCCGGAGGTGCTCCACAGTGTGGCCCAACATAGAGGAGCCGCACACCCTCTCTGCTTCATCGACGAGGTAATGGAGCACGAATTCCCAGACGGGTTTAAACCCATTAACATCGAATCATACGATGGAACAACAGATCCCGCGGTATGGATTGAAGATTACCTCCTCCATATTCACATGGCTCGCGGAGACGACCTTCATGCCATTAAATACATACCTCTCAAGCTTAAAGGGCCAGCTCGCTACTTGATAAACAGTTTACCAAAAAATTCTATTGGTAGTTGGGTAGATTTGGAAGACGCCTTTCAAGACAACTTCCAAGGAACATATGTCCGGCCACTAGATGCTGATGACTTAAGTCATATTGTCCAGAAGCCCGGCGAGTCAGCCAGGGAGCTCTGGACTAGGTTCTTAGTCAAAAAGAACCAAATTGTCGACTGCCCGGACGCAGAAGCCCTCGCAACCTTCAAACATGGCGTCCGGGATGAATGGCTAGCGCGTCACCTCGGCCAGGAAGGACCCAAGTCCATGACAGCCCTTACCGCTCTAATGACTCGCTTTTGTGCGGGACAACACAACTGGCTCGCTCGTAAAAGCAACAACGCCAGCGACCCGGGCACTTCCGAAATTCGAGACGACAACGACAAGCCACGACGAAACGAACACAACACTCGCAGTAATATATGCGACACAGCGGTGAACGCCGGATTTCACAATCCGAAGCCCGGTCAACGGAAGAAGCCACTAAAGGCAAACCAGGATGGACCATCCACCCTTGACAGGATATTGGAACGACCTTGTCAGATTCACGGTCACCCTGATAGGCCAGCTAATCATACCAACAGAAACTGTTGGGTCCTCAAGCAGGCAGGCAAGCTCAACGCCGATCACAAGGGGAGGAGGCCACCAGGCGATAGAGACAATGGATCGGCTCGCCAGCCGAACACCAGGGGCCAGAAACACTTTCCCTCTAAAGTTCGACCACTCCCAGAACGGAAATAGCAGTTCGGCTTCCGCCACCCACCTACTATACTGGCAAAGTTTACACCACGCGTACATCACTACGCACTCAAGATACCATGGGCATCGGCAGAAGCACAATATGGACAACCCTGCAAGAATCCCCGTAACGTTTTTATCTGTTTCTCTTATTTTTCTGTATCATTTCTTAAAAAGCAGGTGACCATCAGGACAGCATCTACATCGGACTCTATCGAAGTTCGGATCCGCACACTCACCTAAGGGGCCACTCCCGTTAAGGAGTCGCCTCCCCAAGGACGGGCGGCGCAGACGTGCGACAGGAGGTCCAAAATTAGCTTTTGTAGACCGCACCCTTTCTTTTGAGCCGGTACCATGCCCTTCTCCTCTGTTCCCAACCCCGAGCATGTCAAATAGCTGGGTTGTGGTTTTTACTCTTTATATATATTTATCATTGGCATATTGCTCCGCTCCCAGTAAACTTTATCTGAACTAATCTTTCATGCTCTTTCTACAATGAGTCCGGCCATAACGGCTGCCTTACAAGATGCACCTCGGCATAACTTGCCAGGGGCCCGGTATGGGAATAAACGAGTCGCCAGTAAAAGTCCGAACAGCTTTATAGCGTACTTCGGCGTCGCAAGTTTGGCCTTATATGCATCAGCTCCGAATCATTGTCTTTGGTCAATAGTTGGGTTGCCCGGCTCCTGTGCTTGCTACCCTACGTTCCGCTCTATCGGCTAGGGTAGTAAAGGGAGAACTACTGCGATTTTGCCCTGGCCTAGACCGGATGAGCTCCTCAGTAGAGAAAGCCGAAAACTGACTGTCATGATGCGGCGAGAGCTGGTCAACCACTTGACTACTTATTCGAATCTTTAGTGATTCTCCGTGTCACACGAGGGATCTTTTTTAGATCAACATATGTAAGGCACTATACGCCGTATACATACGAGGGGCTATGTCGTAGCCCCACCATAAAACTCCTATGGCTAAGTGAAAGTGTTAACGCCCTATAGTCCGATTGCCTGGTTCGCTGCATTATCACCTCCTTTATGGACCAAGACGTTGGATAAAGAGTGATTAAATGCTTTTCCGAACACCCCCGTACTTCCTACGAGGGGGCTGAAGCCAACGACTGGAAAACTTTCAGATTATACTAAAACGGCCACACAGGAGGAATTCAAGCTTTCGAGCAAAATATAAATAGATTAACTATAAAGTTGTCTGCTACACCATTATATAAATCACTCGAACATTATATCTTTCGAGCATTGACCCTCAAGCGGGCAGCGTCTAAGACGTCTTCAAAATAGTGCTCCGGCTCATTACAGTCCTGGCCCTTGGGCGGACTCCTCGCCGCAACGTCAATGGCCTTCATCTTTCCCCAAAATGTTTTGACTCGGGCAAAGGCCATCCGTGCACCCTCAATGCACGCCGACCGCTTCATAGCGTCGATATGTGGCACCACGTCAACAAGCTGCCACACCAAGCCAAAATAACTACTCGGAATAGGCTCACTTGGACAACCGGATTATGACGTTCTTCATGGCGTCACCAGATATCCGATGAAGCTCAGCCCACTGGGATATCTGTTCATTGAGCAACAGACGGCACTTTGACGCGCCGAATTCTGACCAGAAAAGCTTCTCCGTTGCATATCCCTCTTGTGCGTGGTAAAACTGCGCCGCATCGAAAGAACTCTTCCGTAAGTCCAAAAATTTATCCGGAGAACTCCATACTTGGTTAAACCGAACATAGTTCGGATCGCCGAACTTAGTCTGCAGCAAGAAGGGCTTGCCAGCCGCAATCTCCCCAGCTTGCCGGATCTCCTCACGGGCCGCTCTGGATTCAGACCGTGCTTCTCTCGCCTCTCGTAAGGCCTTGTCAAGTTCAGCCGTTTTGGCTTTATTTTCCTCCTCAAGAAGTTTACAGCGGCCAGCTGCATTCTCTAACTCGTGCGCCATAGCGGACATCTTCTCTTTGTCTTGGCGCCGTGCAGCTTGTTCGGCTTTCAACTCAGCCGATGCCTTTTCGGCAGCCGCATTACTAACCCGGGCCTGCTCCTTGGCCTGAGTCAGCTCCGCCCGAAGGGCCTCCACGGCGACAGCACCATCTGCATATATGCACATTTCATATAAAAATCTTTTTAGAGTCGGCTTAAATTACAAGTACATTGGTGTAAGGAATGCTCAGAATATATACCTTGCGAGTCGTCAAGACGCTATTGATCAATGCAATATCATCCTCCGCAATATCCAGCTTTCGCTGCATTTCGGCCACTTCCGTATTTCAGGTAGCCGCAGGAGGGGAGGCAGCCTGTATTCCGAGTAAAATAAAGGTTAGTACCTGAGCATATCTTTTCGATCCTCCGATCGCTTCCTTTGGAAGGCAATCCGAGTCTCAGGGGCTACTGCATATACAACAGGTGCATTCTATCAATAAAACTCCATTGGGAAAATTACATCACAAACCTCAAAACCCTTTAGGAGGCTCGCGAAGGCCTCGTTCAACCCGCTCTTCGCGGATAGAACCTTTTCGACCACCGTAACCATCAAGGCACGGTGTTCCCCCGAAACGGACGCTTGTCGCAGTATGTCCATCAGCATTGCTGGCGCTTCTGGGTCTCCGGAGACCGCCGCCGAAGTACGGCATTCCTTTGAAGGAACCCGTTCACTCGCATCCAGAATCGTCTCCGGCTGTAAACCGGATAGTGCAGGCCGTCACGCTTGATTCCCGAACCTTGAGTGACAGAGGCGCCACCTTCGGGTAATGCCTTCCCCGTTTCCTGCACTCTAAACTCGTCGACCGGGAGGAGCCCCCCGGGACGATACCTCAGAATCATCCGCCCTGTTGGGCGAGGAGGCTGGATAAGGCGTGTCGCTCTCCATCATTTCTGGAAGAAGGTCTCCTGAGGAGGAGGATGATTGAGAAACACCAGGTGTTAACCTGCGAAGATGTACGTATGTCGGAAGATTACTTCAGTAATAAGAAAGGAAGGAGGTATGATTAAAGTACCCTGCTGCACTTACGGTTTGGCCGGAGGTTTATCCTCATCATGAAGCTCTGCGGCAACATCGCTTGCCCGGCCCAAGCCGCCCGATGATGGTGTTTTTCCTCTCTTGGGAGGCTTCCCTTCCTGATCCTCGGAAGCAGCCCTCTTTTTGCCATGAAGAGCTTCCTCCGCACCTTTGCCCTTGGGCAAAAGAGTTTCGGTTTCCCCGAACACAGCGTCTAGTTCGCACTCAGGGCGGGTGTCACCTTCGGGCTCTCCGCTCTCGCCCCCCTCCGCAGACACCTGGTACGGTGTGGGAATCAGCATTCTCGTCAGCAGGGCGGTCGCAGAGTCTTCAGGAAGGGGCGCCGGACACCAGATTAACACCACTTTCTTTATCCAGTCCTGTATAGGGACGGGTTGCTCAGTATCTTGTCAAGGCCGGGTCGGAACGCAGGCGTGGCCACCCACTTGGAGCCCCGCGGCTCGTTGATATAAAACCACTCCTGCTACCATAGGTCGGAAGACCTGGCGAAAGATCCTTCAAACCAAACTGCGCTGGCAAGCTTGCCTATTGTGACGCTGCCATACTCTGCCTGCTCCTCCTCTTCCACATGCGGCCTCATGTCAAAGGTCTTGAGCCATAAACCAAAGTGCGGAGGAGTCTGGAGGAAGGCCTCACACGTGACGATAAATGTCGAGATGATGAGAATAGAGTCCAGGGCCAGATCGTGAAAGTCCAGCCCATAGTAGAACATGAGCCCCCGGGCGAAGGGGTTAAGCGCGAACCCTAACCCATGGAGGAAGTGGGACACAAACACTACCCTCTCGCCGGATTTGGGGGTAGGAACGACCTGCCCCTGTGTAGGAAGCCGATGAAGGATTTCCGGGGTCAGATACCTCGCCACGCGGAGCTTCGCAATATCCTCCTCTGTGATAGAAGAAGCCACCCACCGGCCTTGACGGCTGGATCCGGACATGATTAGGGCTGGTGGCGATGGGAACCCGAGGGTTGGAACTTGGGGTGGCTAGGGTTGAGGAAGAAGCTAGCGCAAAGGAAGAAGACGAGTCTGGGACCCTATATAAAGACCCCAAACACTAAGCGTATCCACCCGGGTCTCGAAACTTACCTATCCCTAGAGAGTTGTACCCAAGGAACGGTTGGGTCACCCACGCTTGCATTAATGAAAATCCTGTGAATAAGGCAACACGATCTCCACCTTGGCAAGACGTGCCAATAAAACCGCGTCCCGAGACATGGGGCGACGTGCCGGCCAACGGTTGGAAATAGTAACCGGGCAGGCGTGATGCGATGTCATAAACGGTTATCAGCAAATCAGACTCATGGTATATTGTATTTTCTGCAATTATATATACATAGGTCCGAATATATCTACTACATCCGGAGACTATTCCGGAGTTCAGAGGGAGGGTACCCGCCTTGCAATACCGAAGATAATCTTCGCGCCGGACTCCTCGTCATTGAAGCCAGGTTCAGGGGCTACTGAGGGAGTCCTGGACTAAGGGGTCCTCGGACGTCTGTCCTGTTATCCATGGGCCGGACTGATGGGCTGTGAAGACATGAAGGCCGAAGACTGCACCGTGTCCAGATTGGACTCTACTTGGCGTGGAGGGCAAGCTTGGCGACCAACTATGAAGATTCCTTCTTATGTAACCGACTCCATGTAACCCTAGATCTCTCCGGTGTCTATATAAACCGGAGAGCATAGTCCGGATAGCATATATTCATTACCATATACACATAGGCTAGACTTCTAGGGTTTAGCCATTACGATCTCGTGGTAGATCAACTCTTGTAACACTCATATTCATCAAGATCAATCAAGCAGGAAGTAGGGTATTACCTCCATAGAGAGGGCCCTAACCTGGGTAAACATGGCAACAATAATTTTGGAGAAAAAATACAAGGCTATAACAATCATGCATAAAAGAGTTCAGCGAAGACTCAAATAATATTCATGGATAGGACGGATCGTAAACCCACAATTCATCGGATCCCAACAAACACACCGCAAAAAGTCATTACATCAAATACATCTCCAAGAACATCGAGGGGAACATTATATATTGAAGATCAAAAAGAGAGAAGAAGCCATCTGGCTACTAGCTACGGACCCATAGGTCTATGGTAAACTACTCACGCATCATCTGAGGGGCAACAAGGATGATGAAGAACCCCTCCATGATCGTTGCCCCCTCCGGCAGAGTGCCAGAAAAGGCCTCTAGACTGGATCTCGTGGTTTTGGAACTTGCGACGGCGGAAACAGTATTCTCTCGACTCCCCTGGGGTTTTGGGGATTTAGAGTATTTATAGAGGCGAAGGTCGATGAAGAAGCTTCCTGTGTGCTCCATTACCCACCAGGGCGCGTCCGGGGCCTCTGGCGCGCCCTGGTGCCTAGTGGGCCCCACGGGCCTCCTCCCGTGCACTTCTTTGGCTCCTGGGTGTCTTCTGTCTAGAAAAAATCTCCAAAAAGTTTCGTGGCATTTGGACTTCGTTTGGTATTTGTTGAGGATATAGACCTGGGAGTCACCCGCCAGGAGGGCCGGGTTACACTAAGGGTCATTGCCAGAAGCCCGGAGCTAAGTTTCAAGATAATGGGCCAGAGATGGGCTGAGACCCGGCGATGGCTTAAAGCCCGTAGTACAATCTTTATTGTTATAGTAGACTTGTAGTGTAAGGCAAGTATTGTTTAGAGTCCGAGCCGGACACTCTTATGAGCCGGCCAGGACTCTGAGGGCTGCTGGGCGTCAGCCTCCCTATATAAAGGGAGGACCCGGCAGCGGTTTAGGGGCGACAACAATCTCATCGAGAGCCGGGCATAGCTGTTTAGCTCCCTGGCGATCGTAACCCTAATCAATAACACCCCGAACTGGACGTAGGCTTTTACCTTCACCGTAAGGGGCCGAACCAGTATAAACCCTCGTGTTTCTTGTCCCGCATAACCCCTTCAAGCTTCCTAGTTGCGATGGCTCCACGACTAAGTCCTAGCTCAAGGACATCTGCCGTGACAATTCCACGACAGTTGGCGCCCACCGTGGGGCTGGCGCACGGTGGATTTGAGTTCTTGAAGGGCAGCTTCGAAGGGCTCAAGGGATACGCTGTGGGCCGGATGACCAAGAGTCGTCGCGGCAAGCTCTACATCGACGATGCAGACTGGGGCCCCGACGCCGGCTCAGTGGAGTACGGGTACCGGGTCCCCTTCGGTGGAATTCATGTCTTCATCAGCAAGATTGGTGAGCCGGGCCCCGAGCCGGATCCCCGCGCCGATCTCATCGAAACGGCTCAGCGCGCACGACCCGCCCGGGCCCGTCCTGCCTTAAGGCGCGCTTTTGTGGGATGCATCCACGGAGGGCCCTCTGATCCATCCGGGTCTGGTGATGAGGCGGCCGCCGGTTCTGACGGCGAGTCGGCCGCTGATGAGTCAAACTCGTTGTACCAACTTCAAGATGGCAGGCTCATGAGTTATTCCGATGGCAACAGTATTCCGGACCTTTTTGAGCCGCCAGGTCAGGTCGTAGTTTTTATGGCCGGCATGCAACCTGTTCAAAACTACGCCGCTGGGGCGGAAAACCCGGTGCCTTCCCCGGCTCAGGTGCTGATGGATCTCACGGACAAGATGACGGCCCTGTTAACTGCCACGGTTGACCCGGCAGATCAAGCTCAGCATGATGCGGAGGTGGCACAGCTAAAATTGGATCTGATAAAAGCTAAAGAGGACCTTGCGGCGGAAGGGATCAGACTGGCTGCGGAGCGGGCGGCTCTCGATGCCCGGACTCAGCTAATTCAGGCGCAGTCCTTCCAACACACGATGGATCAGAACGCGGCCAATGAGGTCATGAGAAGGAGGCATCAAAAGGCTCAATCTCGACTCCCGCCGGTTTACGATCCGCGCAACCTCTTCAACACACCGGGTGCAGGGTCAAGTCACCCGCCGGGGGTCGTAGCACCCAGATCTGGACCCCTTATTCAACCACGAGTGATGGGGCCTCCCCAGGGGCCCCCCGCCCCGCCTCAGTATGTGCCAATACCCCCGGGCCATTATAATAACCCGCTGGAGAACATGGTCGCCGCAGCGGCACGGCTGGCGGCTCTGCCCGTTGATGGCGATTCTCCGACGGCTATTGAGACCCGCCGGGTCAGAGAACTCCTCCAGACAGCGCTGGCACAGCAAGAGGCGTACTCCTACAGCCGGGACAGGATCCACTCGACTCCTCGCCCAGGCCAGAGCCCGAGTTACAGCCGGCGCATGGTCTCAGCAACCGGCTCAAGTAATGTCC
>NC_057802.1:583487536-583520433 GCF_018294505.1 Triticum aestivum | reverse complement strand
TTATCCGACGGCGTCCGTTGATGTGGGTATTTCTACCAGGACCGGGGGTGTCCCTTGTTTGGTGCCGGCCATCCGTAATGAACGTCTACCTAAGGACTTCAAGGGCCCTAGGAAGGTGCCTAACTATACAGCTGACTTACAGCCTGCGGCCTGGATTGAGAGTTATGAGATGGCTATGGAATTGCTAGAGGTCAGCGAGGCGGCCATGGCCAAATATTTCACCATGATGTTAGATGGAACTGCCCGCACGTGGTTAAAAGGGCTGCCACCGAACTCCATTGGGTCTTGGGCTGAGCTGAAAGCCCGGTTCATTCAAAACTTCAAGGATACCTGTAGGCAGTCTATGTCAATTGTGGATTTGACTAACTGTAAGCAGCAGGAGGGTGAATCCACGACCCATTGGGTTCGCCAGGTCAAGGAGATCATACATTCATCAGATAAGATGGATGCCGGCTCTGCAGTCTTGATGTTGGAACAGAACTGTCGCTTTGTGCCCCTAAAGATGAAACTTGGGCGGCTTAAACGCGACTGCACGGATATGGGTACACTAATGGCGGCTCATGTCAAGTACGCCGATTCTGATGGTACCAAGGATCCCCCTTCAGATGATGAAAGGACAGGGAAGGGAAAGAAGAACGGCAATGGCAAGGGTCCTCAGTTTAACCCGGGGAATCAAGGAGGAGGCAAGCGCAAGGCCGATGGCAGCCTAGAGTTTGTAGCCAACACCAACTCTTCTAGGTAATAACCAGCGACGCAAGGGGAGGCCCCCTCCCCGAGACGGCGGGTCAGGACCTTCTCTGGAACAGCTGTTGAATGAACCTTGTCCGAGACACGGTTCTAGAGAGAAGCCAGCGACTCATCTGTGGAAGGATTGTGCTATCCTAAAGGCCTTTAAAAACAACAATGGTCCGGGTGGCGGCTCAGGCTCCGGCGGCTTTCATGGCCCGGGCGGCGGGTCAAATTCCGGGCCTCAGAACGGTCAAGGGGGCTTTAATCAACAGTCTGGTCAGGGTCATCAACAGCAACAAGGGGGCTATCAGACCAACCCAAAGCAGCTTAGCGGTGGACAGTATCACGTGTTCACCACTAGTTTGTGCAAACGAGACGAAAAGCTTCACAAGAGGGCTGTTAATGCTGTTGAGCCGGCGGTTCCACGCTACTTACGGTGGTCGGAGCAGCCCATAGTGTGGAGTAGGGAGGATCACCCTCCCCGGGTGGATAACCCGGGCCACCTGGCCTTAGTGGTGGCTCCTCAAGTGGGAGGCTATAAGTTCACAAAGGTACTCATGGATGGAGGCAGCAGCATCAACATCCTTTATTATGAGACTTTCCGTCGTATGGGACTAGTTGATAAGAACCTCAGCCAGTCAAATACTATCTTCCATGGTGTGGTACCCGGTAAATCGGCTTATCCAGTCGGCAAGATCGAACTGGAAGTGGCCTTCGGTGATGAGAACAACTACAGGGTGGAGAAGTTGACCTTTGAGGTGGTCAAGATAAGAAGTCCTTACCACGCCATATTTGGACGGCCGGCTTACGCCAAGTTCATGGCACGGCCGTGTTATGTGTACTTACAACTCAAGATGCCGGGTCACAACGGGACCATTACGGTTCACGGCAGCCGGAAAGTGGCTCTGGAGTGTGAGGAAGGTGACGCGGCTTATGCAGAGTCTGTTTGTGCCACAGAAGAGTTGAAATTTTATAAAGACAATGTTGACCCAACAGATATGACCTCTCTGAAAAAGCCAAGCACGGAGAATGAACCAGCAATGAAGTTTAAATCAGCTGATGAGACTAAACTTGTTGATTTTGTTCCAGGTGACTCGTCTCAGCAGTTCAGCATCAGTGCAAATCTGGACCCGAAATAGGAAGGCGCGCTCATCGAGTTCATCCGTGAGAATAGGGACATCTTCGCATGGAAACCTTTTGACATGCCAGGTGTACCTAGAGAACTCGCTGAGCACACTCTCAATGTTGATCCAAAATTTAAGCCGGTCAGACAGTTCCTTCGACGGTTTAACGAAGAAAGGCGGAAGGCTATTGGTGAAGAAGTGGCCCGGCTTTTGGCGGCCGGGTTCATTGTTGAGGTTTTTCACCCAGAGTGGTTGGCTAACCCGGTGCTTGTACTTAAGAAGAACGGCACCTGGCGGATGTGTGTGGACTACACGGACTTGAACAAGGCGTGTCCGGCTGATCCTTTTGCTCTCCCCCGTATTGATCAGATCATTGATGCTACGGCAGGTTGTGCACGCTTAAGTTTCTTGGATGCCTATTCCGGGTATCATCAGATTAAGATGGCAGTTAAGGACCAGGAGAAGACGGCGTTCATCACTCCCTTTGGAGCCTTCTGCTATGTCTCTATGCCCTTTGGGCTCAAGTGTGCGCAGGCGACTTACCAGCGTTGTGTACAGAATTGTCTCCATAAACAGATCGGGCGCAATGTTCACGCTTACATGGACGATATTGTGGTTAAGTCCATCAAGGAGGAAACCCTGATAGATGACTTAAGGGAAACGTTTGATAATCTCCGGGTCTACAAGATGATGCTTAACCCGGCCAAATGTGTTTTTGGTGTTCCTGCGGGCAAGCTGTTGGGCTTCTTGGTTTTTGACAGTGGAATTGAAGCTAACCCGGAGAAGATCAAAGCTATCACTTCTCTAGCTAAGCCGGCATGTATAAACGATGTTCAGCGTTTGGCAGGTCGCATCGCTGCTTTAAGCCGGTTCATAAGCCGCTTGGGTGAGAAGGCTATGCCCTTATATCAGTTGATGAAGAAAACTGACAACTTTGTCTGGAATGATGCAGCTAATACCGCTTTTTAGGATTTGAAAAAGCAACTGGCGGAGCCCCCCGTCCTTGCTGCTCCAGTTGATAAGGAGCCCTTGCTACTGTATGTGGCGGCAAACGCACGAGCCGTCAGCGTGGCTATTGTGGTGGAGCGCAAGGAGGCGGGTAAGGAGCATCCGGTTCAGCGGCCGGTTTATTATGTCAGTGAGGTGCTCATTGAGTCCAAGCAGCGGTATCCGCATTGGCAGAAGCTCGTATATGGGGTGTTTATGGCGAGCCGGAAGCTTAAGCATTATTTTCAGGGTCATCCCATCACGGTGGTCAGTTCCGCCCCTCTCGGTGATATTATCCAGAACAGAGAGGCTACAGGGAGAATTGCTAAGTGGGCTATAGAACTTGGACCTCATGACCTTAAATATGTGCCACGCACTGCTGTTAAGTCTCAGGCCTTGGTAGATTTCATCAATGATTGGACAGAGTCGCAAGTACCTGAGCAAAAGCCGGATAACACTTATTGGACTATTCACTTTGATGGGTCCAAGCAGCTGGAGGGCTCGGGAGCTGGTATTGTCTTGGCTTCCCCTAAAGGTGACAAATTCCATTATGTGCTACGGTTGATGTTTCCTTGCACTAACAATGCGGCTGAATACGAGGCTTTGCTCCACGGTCTTCGGGTGGCCAAGGAGATGAGCTTAAGCCGGGTGAGGTGCTTTGGTGACTCAGACTTGGTGGCTCAACAAGTATCAGGCACCTGGGATTCTAAGGATCCTCTAATGGCGGCTTATCACCGCGAGGTTGATGCCATTGCTGGGCACTTCCAGGGGTACCAAGTGGAGCATATTGATCGCCGGAGGAACGAGGCGGCGGATGCGTTAAGCCGGCTAGGCTCTCAGCGAAAGCCGGTGCCGCCTAACACTTTCCGGGATGTCCTGTATAATCCTTCGGTCAAGTTGCCTACAGAAGAAGATTTGGCCGTCCCTGACCCGGAGGCGCAACTGGTGGCAGCTCTTCATGTCATACCAGACTGGACAATGCCATATCTGGCTTATATAACCCGGGGAGAATTGCCTGAAGATGAAGTTCTGGCCAGGCAAATAACCCGGCGGGCTAAGTCAATGATTGTTATCGATGGCGAGTTGTATCATCGCAGTGTTTCAGGGGCATTTCAGCGTTGTATTTCCCCTGAGAAAGGTCAAGAGATCTTGTGCGAGATCCATGAAGGGGATTGCGGCCATCATGCCGGCTCAAAATCCCTTGTGGCCAAGGCATTCCGTCATGGTTTTTACTGGTTGACGGCTCACGCTGATGCGGAGGACTTGGTCGGTAAGTGTGATGGTTGTCAGAGGTTCTCCCGACGGGCTCATGTGCCGGCTCAGGAATTGAGGATGATCCCGATCACTTGGCCCTTTGCGGTCTGGGGGCTTGATATGGTCGGGCCTTTTAAGCGGTCCAAGGATAAGAAGACCCACCTCTTGGTGGCAGTGGACAAATTCACGAAGTGGGTGGAAGCTGAGCCAGTTAGCAAGTGTGATGCAGCCACGGCGGTTCAATTTATGAAAAAGGTGATCTTCCGCTTCGGCTTTCCACACAGCATCATAACAGACAATGGCACTAATCTGTCCAAAGGCGCAATGGAAGAGTTTTGTCAACGAGAGCATATCCGGCTTGATGTTTCCTCAGTGGCTCATCCCCAATCCAATGGTCAAGCTGAGAGAGCTAACCAGGAGATTCTGAAGGGCATCAAGCCCCGGCTTTTGGTCCCTTTGCAACGGACGCCGGGTTGTTGGGTGGAGGAGTTGCCCTCCGTCTTATGGAGCATCAACACTACTCCTAACAGGTCTACTGGCTTCACGCCTTTCTTCATGGTTTATGGGGCAGAATCGGTCCTCCCTAGTGACATCCGTCACGATTCACCTCGTGTGGCGGCTTATGTTGAGACGGACAATGAACAGGCGCGCCAAGTTGCTCTGGACTTGTTGGATGAACAGCGTGATGTGGCAGCAGCCCGTTCAGCGATTTACCAACAAGACCTGCGCCGTTATCATAGCCGCCGGGTCAAAACCCGGGTCTTCCAGGAAGGCGACCTTGTGCTCCGGCTCATCCAGGATCAAACAGTTGCACACAAATTATCCCCACCTTGGGAAGGGCCCTTTGTGGTCAGTAAGAACTTGCACAACGGGTCATATTACCTCATTGATGTTCGGGAGCATAAAGATTCGCGTAAATCTGAGGAGGAGACCCGTCGGCCGTGGAATATCGCTCAGCTTCGGCCTTATTACACTTGAGCTACCAGCTCTTGTGGTGTACATATTTATCTCAGACATATATATATTATGATAAGCAATAAAGCAGGACCTCTGTCCTTTTTTCTCCTCCAAATATACGTGTGATACTAATTTCAAAGGAGGATCCAGCTTATGATCGCATTCGAGTCTAGCCGTAAGCAGTAAGATCACTTGGGCGCTTCCTGTTCAAACATGGGTCGTATTCGAACCAAAGAGAACATAGCTGTCGATACCCATTTGATTGGCAAAGTGCCGAGCTCATTGGGAGGTTGCCTTTGGTCATATTTGAATCATAGTGTAACCGCTCTGAGAACCGACGTGGATCGTATTCGAATCAGCGTCGTTAAACAATTTTCAGAATCACTTGGGGGCTTCCTGTTCAAACATGGGTCGTATTCGAACCCAAGAGAACATAGCTGTCGGTACCCTCTTGATTGGCATCGCCACACCCATTGGGGGCTATATGATCGTATCCGAATCTTGGCTTAAACCCCTTTCGGGCCGGGTCTCTGGTCGTATTCGAACTGGAAGCCCCTAAGTTCCGATTTATCGCAAAATCTACTCTGATTATGACAACGTGTGCATGGCCGGGTTTCACTTGCCGGCTTAATTTTGGTGTATCTTGTTAGTTGAGCATCATGGATGTCATCAAGACAAGTAAATTCGAGTTAAGATACCAACCATGCTACCCGGGTTATTTAACCCGGAAGTATGCTTACAGGCTGTTGAGTGTGTTATCACGACTGTGTTTAGAATATAGTTAAGGACCAGTCTTTTTGGTTTGTATTCCGGGTTATCCATCTCAAACACCTGATTCTCAGGGCGGTAAGCCGCCTTGCGACT
The DNA here is from genome assembly GCF_018294505.1 of Triticum aestivum. Classification (NCBI taxonomy): domain Eukaryota; kingdom Viridiplantae; phylum Streptophyta; class Magnoliopsida; order Poales; family Poaceae; genus Triticum; species Triticum aestivum. Next base: position 583,514,518 of record NC_057802.1, on the reverse strand, counting down.
TGTGATTTGCCTTTCTATGCAGATACTTAAAGGCACTTTTTAAGGTTGAGAAGGACACAGGGATAATTACGACCCGGAGGAACACCAAGGATAATTTCAAGAGTTTCCAGCATTCATTACGTGCACGATGGCACGGCAGAGATCAAATGTTGCACCTAGTCTATTACAAAATTCCTCAAGTCTCAAGGTTGGAGCGTGTTCGGTGAACCGCCAGCCGCTTTACGATGCCTGCTGGGTTGAAGTCCCCGGCTCGTCTTCTGCTCCGGTTGATCCCAAGACCTCGAAGGTTGACGACTTCCAGTCGATGCCGCTGAAGAGCTTCGAACTGGGCTTCTTCGTCAATTAACCCGGCCGGGTCAATCTCGGGGGCGAAGGTGTGCTGACGAGCCGGAGGAATCAGACTAAGAGCTTCATAGCGAGGGGTTGGAATCCTCTGATTCTCCGCGTTGTACCCCGGCTGATACTTGGTTAAGTCGGTGTCGTTCCCGATGATGGTGGCCACCGGGCGTACAGCCTTAACACATGCCGCGAAGTCCTTCTGGTCGAAGGTGGAGCCGTCTTCCTTCAAGCTCGGGTAACCCAGTGCGATGTCTGCCGGGTCTAGCTCCGGCAGGAATGCTTTGGCCCGGCTCAGCGCGGCAATTGCTCCGGATCTTGCGGAGGCTCGGCGTAGCTCCTGGATCCGCTGTGGCAGAACAGCGAGCCGGCGCAGGACTTCGGCCAGATGGGTTGGCACCTCGTTGGATAGGGCCACCACAGCTAAAGCGCGCTGTGACCCGGTGTAGAGTTGTTCCACCAGGGTGTACACGGCTTTTAGCTTGGTGACCACGCTCTGGTTCAAATTGGCGCTTCTGGAACCTGTTTAACAACATCAGATGACCCGGTGACAAGGATGAATCAGGAGATGTAAACATTCTAACATGAATGAAAGCCGGTGAGGCGACTTACCGAAGATGGCAGCTACCATTTGGGCACTTGGCGCTTTAGGCTGGAGAGTTCGGCGGTTTTTTCAGAGAGTGCCTTCTCCGCCTGTTCCGCCCGGGTTACCAGTGCGGCTTTCTCTTCAGCCCAGGCCTTCCGCTCAGCATCAAATTCGGTCTTCAGCTTTTCTTGAGCAGCGATGCTGGAGACAAACTTGGCGTTTGCCTTCCGGGTCTCCATCTCTTGTGCCTTCAGCCGGCTCTTGAGATCCGCCAGGTCCAACTCTAATTTCTTGCCAACAGCCTGCATATATTTCCGGGTTATTAACAGTCATTCTATAAAGTCCCAAGCGCTTTCCAAGCAAAGACACTTGGCACTTGGGGGCTAATGCATATTGAACGTATCTATCTATGCACGGCCGGCTCAGTTCAGTAAGCCGGAATCTAAGTCTACAACATATTCAAGTATAAGTCCTAGACTTGGGGGCTAGAATGACAAGGATCACTATGCAGAAAGTAAGAAAACAGCAGAAGGTTACCTCAGATTTTTTTTGGATCTGGTTGACCATGGCGATCTCGGCGTCCCGGCTCTTGTGAACTTGGCTGATGTAGCCGGAGACAAGCTCTCCAATGCTTAAATCGGTGTAGCTGGAGAGATCTAGATTCACCCGATGGGGTTGCAGCAACTCCCCCTTCGCGGAGCATTTGGCCAGTGCGGTCGGCCTCCCCGGCTCAACATACTCCGTCCGGGTAATTACCACGTCCGGGTCGTTAGCTGGTGGGGCTGAGCCGGAGGCCTCCGGGTTAGCTGACGCTTCGGTTGTTCTCTTGATGGTCGGGGCAGGGGCTTCAGGCGCCGTGTACATGGGAATGGTGGCTTCGGGGGCGGAGGCGGCTGGCGGTTCTTGAGCCGTCGTCTCCGGCTCAGGCACGTCTGGCACTCCGGCTGACCTGGTCTTTTTTGCTCTTTTGGTGATCTTTGCCTGGGCACTGAAAAGACAGAAGTGTTAGGTATACAAAAAGTAAAGTACAGACAGATAATGTAAGGAGATTGTTATTACCCGGGTGCAGTCTTGAAGGCCGGCAGACTTGACTGCATGGATTCACCCGAAGAGGGGGAGGTCTCCTGGTAATTGGAGTCAGAAGAGTTGAGTGGCTGACGGAGGACACCCGCCAACGGATGAAAAGGGTACAGGTGAGAAAAAACCTCGGTGCGACGTTTTCTTGTAGCGTCGGGTAACCCGGCGGAGAGGTCGGTGTCCTTGCGGGCCCGGGTGAGACGCCGGCTTTCATGAACCTGCTGCTTCAAAAGAAATTGAGGGTCTTGATGAGCTAATGGATGAGAAAAGCTTACTTTCCGGGTTACCCTTCGGACTTACAGCTGTGGCAAAGGCTCCGAGTCGGAGGGGAGTAATGTTACCTCTTCAATCACCGGGTTACTGGCGCCTGTGTCATCCTGTCAATAAGCAAAATGATGGTAAAGTGGACAGCAGCAAACAATAAATATGGCAAGAGTTTAATGGTTTAAGGGTTACCTCTGACTCGGAGGTATCGCTTAATTGCAGCAGCTCCGAAGCAGTGGGTCTGTTTCCTTTTTTGCGAGGGGCGGCTCTCTTGGCGGCTTTCTTCGCCTTCCTGGCCTTCTTGGCCGCCTCATGGTCATACTTGACCCGCCAGAATTTATCATCAGCCTGAGAAATACAATAATGAGTTCTTAGTAAGATGATAGGTAAAAGAAAAAATGGAAAGGTTAAAGTCAGCGGCTTACCGCTGGGGCTGGATTGGTCTTGCAGAACGGGGCTAGCCTGGTTTTTCCACAGTCTGCCAGGCTCTCGTTTAATAGAGCCTTGGTCTCTTCTTCGGCAACGTCTTCTGGAAGGTCGTTGCGACTGTGCCTCTGCGGGTCATCCTTTCGCCCGGTGTACTCACACATTAAGCCGGGGCGGCGGCTCAATGGGATCACCCGCCATGAGATCCAGACCCGGACCAGGTCTATTCCGTTCAGTCCGTTGCCTAGCAGGGCCTTGATCTTATTGATCATTGGAAGCAGAGGCTGGCGTTCCGCGGCAGTCAGGTTGTCGGATAGCGGATGAGTCGGCTCCAGGCGCGTTGGGCGAAAGCCGGGCAGCAGGCTCTCATCAGCCGGGGACGTGTCTTGGCAGTAGAACCAAGTCATGTTCCAGTCCTTAGGGTGACTTGGCGGTTCTGCGTAAGGAAATAGACAGTCCCTGCGCCGTTGGATGGAGATGCCGCCTAACTCTAGACTTGGACCGTTTGCGCACTCGGTTTGGCGGTTCAAATAAAACAGCTCTCTGAAGAGCGGCAGACTCGGCTCTTCTCCAAGATATACTTCACAAAAAACTTGGAAGTTGCAGATGTTGGATATGGAATTGGGTCCTATATCCTGAGGTCGAAGGTCAAAGAAGTTGAGCACATCCCGGAAGAATTTTGAGCCGGACGGTGCAAAGCCCCGGCTCATATGGTCCGCAAAGATCACTACCTCCCCCTCCCTCGGCTGTGGTTTTTCTTCTGACGGATCAGGGGCACGGTAGGACATCACTTCCTTCCTGGGCAGATATCCGGACTTAACGAAGTTGGCCAGGGTCTCATCAGTGACGTTGGATCTCATCCAGTTGCAAGTGATGGGAGCTTTGGGAGGCATGGTGACGGTTGGTGATCCATGATAAAGAGGAAAGTGTCCGGGTTAATTATAAGCCGGAGTTTATCATTCAAACTACAATGACGGCTTATGAAGGGGACTAATGGTATGTATTGATATGGTGGGTTATCTAAGCCGTCGGGGCATTCAGGATGAGTTGGTCATCTACGGCTTATTGCGGTTAAGTCGGAAGATACTACAGAGCATGGTTCTCTTTAAACCGGAAAGTTCTACGGCGCGTGTTTTCTTTAAGTCGGAAATATAAGCCGCCAAGATTCAAGGCCTGCAGTTTTTACTAAGTGTGGTAAAACAGATTTCATATATTACAGTAACTTTTTCGGATCAAAATGGTCGGGCAAGATGAAAATTTTCTAGACCTAAAGAAACAGAAACAGGAGAAGTTCTTAAGGTGGAACATGGTCTTTAAGCAGTAAAAAGAGGATTTTTGCAGATGGAATGGATCTCGAACATTTACCGCAAAGGTTCTACGAAGAGTTAAGATCAACGGGGGCAGTGACTACAGGGGTTACTGAAACATGCGGCAATGGTGAAGAACGCGAAGAACACAAGATGAACCCTACCACAGATTTGTTCTAGCAAGGCAGGGAAGACTCACCGGAGTTGAGGAAGAGCGAAGGTCGCCGCCGTTATCTGGTCCAGGTCAGGGTGATGCAGCGGCCGGGTCGATGAAGATCAGGGGCGCGACGGCGGCGGCGGCGGCAGAAGCTCGGGCAGAGGAACGACAGCGCGAGGAAGAAGAAGGAGAGTGTGAGAAGAGAGTGCCGGGCTGGCCTATTTATAAGGCAAGTCATAAGTGGGCGCGATATTCAAGGAGACCACGGCGTGGTTATCTCCCCCTCACGGCGCCTCGATTTTCGGAAAGACAGTAACAACAGAGATCCGTTGCGGATCTGGCGGAGTAAAAAACGGACTTAATGGAGGATGACGTCACGGCGGATTATCCGGAGTTCGGAGAATGACGTCACACCGGGTTATGGCCTTCACACGAACGGTAAGCCGGAGATTTTTTTCTGTCGGCAGAGTTGAAGATTGACACGAGCCGGCTCAAGTCAATCTGGGGCCTAATGTTGAGGATATAGACCTGGGAGTCACCCGCCAGGAGGGCCGGGTTACACTAAGGGTCATTGCCAGAAGCCCGGAGCTACGTTTCAAGATAATGGGCCAGAGATGGGCTGAGCCCGGCGATGGCTTAAAGCCCGTAGTACAATCTTTATTGTTATAGTAGACTTGTAGTGTAAGGCAAGTATTGTTTAGAGTCCGAGCCGGACACTCTTATGAGCCGGCCAGGACTCTGAGGGCTGCTGGGCGTCAGCCTCCCTATATAAAGGGAGGACCCGGCAGCGGTTTAGGGGCGACAACAATCTCATCGAGAGCCGGGCATAGCTGTTTAGCTCCCTGGCGATCGTAACCCTAATCAATAACACCCCGAACTGGACGTAGGCTTTTACCTTCACCGTAAGGGGCCGAACCAGTATAAACCCTCGTGTTTCTTGTCCCGCATAACCCCTTCAAGCTTCCTAGTTGTGATGGCTCCACGACTAAGTCCTAGCTCAAGGACATCTGCCGTGACAATTCCACGACAGTATTGATATTTTGCAAAGTAAAAAACAAGCAAAAAACAGCAACTGGCACTGCGCACTATGTCAACAGGTTAGTCCCAGAAAATGATATAAAGTTGCTAGTAAATGAATATAAAATATCCAAGATTGATAATATAACAGCATGGAACAATCAAAAATTATAGATACATTGGAGATGTATCTTGTGGTAGTGTGATGATATGCTTAGTGTTGAATCTGATGATATATATGTGAATTGAAGTGTATGCTATGTTGATAATATATATATATGTATGTATGTATGTATGTATGTATGTATGTATGTATGTATGTATGTATGTATGTATGTATGTATGTATGTATGTATGTATGTTTGTATGTGTGTGTGTATGTGTGTGTGTGTGAATCTGATGATATTTATCATATATGTGTGTGAATCCGATGATATGCTTAGTCTTCAATCCAATCAATTATGTGTGTGTGTGTGTGTGTGTGAATCCGATGATATTTATCATATATGTATATTTTCAGAAATGACCTAGGAGGCTATTTGTAAGTTGTGGCATCAAGCCAAATGAAGAAGGCATTGCTGGACTATGTCTTACCACAAGGGGCTACATCACCACCTGTGCGTACGCAGTGGACACAGATGGTCGCACTGCCTTAAGCGGGGCAAGGTGGAACCACTTCCTTGCTGGCAAGAATCTCTGGGATGAACAAGCCGTCTTAGTCACTATCAGGAACACCCCGCACGTTGACTTCACGATGATGATAATCATCGACCTTATTTGAAACTATGTGTGTGGCTTGGCCAATAATAAACTGCTTATTAACTATTAGTTAGCTTGTGTTTGCGGAGATTGTCATTTATTAATTAGCTAGTTAGTACTGTTTGCAAGATTGTCACTTATTAACTTGTATTGTTCTACTATGTTATCTTTTATATGTGCTTAGTTCTATTGTGAAATGCTAAATGTTATATAGTGGGGGAAAATTGGCTACATGAAACGTTCGTGGCATACAAAGCATAGCACAGCTCACTAGGTGAATGATTATAGTGGTGGCGGTGTCCATGTGGCTCGCCATTAACACGTAGAATACTGCTGACGTGGAGTCAAACGCCACCACTATTTTTTTAATAATGGCGCCATATTGGTTGTGTTGGGTGTCCACGCCAGCAAGGTCATTTTTGCCACGCCATAATTATGATTTTAAAATTCAACCACATCTAGGAAAAAATACTTGCTCAACAGGAGGCGTGTATTCCAAATGCTAACTGCAATTAATCAATCATATGTAGGCATGTATTCCATATGTAGTTGTGCGTGCTTTCCATAGGAACTTGCACAACATTTTTTGCCCCACTCTCCAGTTTCTGCGGGATCCTAATGGAAATTAGGTGTAATAATGGTACTTCTTTCACAAACCACCGGACCAAAGCATTAAAAAATAATGAATACAAGTAATCCTCAAATTACGTCCACCCCCTTTGGTATCCTGATTGCTTTCACTTCAGGTTCTCTAGTTCAGAACAATAGCAGGTTGATACTGCTTTCAGATATGATCCAAACCAGATATATATTGATGAAAAGATAAACGGTTTAGATATTAAATTATGGCACTTGCACCCCAGTGTCAAGCATTAAGCATAGAAAAGTCATAACAACATCAATCTCAGAACATACACGATATTAGGCATCAAACCCTAAAAATCTGGCAGCTATTACATTAGAGATCTCATTAAATTCCAATCCACCCCATGTGCCTACTGAGAAATTACTCACACATGAGTGGTAAGACTACGATGGTGGTGATGGACAAGTGATTAATGATGATGACGGTAAAGGATCCCCCTCTTTGGAGGCGAGATCAGCCTCCAAACAGCCCTTCGGGAGATGGAAATTGGTGGTAGCTGATGCCAGCTGGAACTACGTCGGTATTTCCCTGGAGAGGGCGGGATGATGTAGCACAGCGACGGTCGGTATTTCCCTCAGTTATGAAACCAAGGTATCGAACCAGTAGGAGAACCAAGCGACATAATGTAAACAGCACCTGCACACAAACAACAACACCTCGCAACCAGACGAGTTATATGGGTTGTCAATCCCTTCCGGGCTACGCCGCCAGAAATTGCGTGATGACGAGAGAAAGTTGTAATAGATTGAATAAATAGATCACAAATAAAATAAAGTGCAGCAAAGTATTTTTGTGTTTTTGGTTTAATAGATCTGAACAAAAATGCAAAGGAAAAGTAGATCGCAAGGCAAATATATGAGGAAGAAGACCCGGGGGCCATAGGTTTCACTAGTGGCTTCTCTCGAGAAAAATAGCAAACGGTGGGTAAACAAATTACTGTTGGGCAATTGATAGAACTTCAAATAATTATGACGATATCCAGACAATGATCATTACATAGGTGTCACGTCCAAGATTAGTAGACCGACTCCTGCCGCATCTACTACTATTACTCCACACATCGACCGCTATACAGCATGCATCTAGTGTATTAAGTTCATGGAAAAACGGATTAATGCAATAAGAACGATGACATGATGTCGACAAGCTCCGTTTATCCATATGGCGGTGGATATAGATCTCGTATTTTTATCCTTAGTAGCAACGATACATACGTGTTGTTTCCCTTTCTGTCACTGGGATCGAGCACCGTAAGATCGAACCCACTACCGGGCACCTCTTCCCATTGCAAGATAAATAGATCAAGTTGGCCAAACAAAACCCAAATATCGGAGAAAATATACGAGGCTATAAGAGATCATGCATATAAGAGATCAAAGAAACTCAAATAACTTTCATGGATATAAAAAGATATGACTGATCATAAATTCGAAGTTCATCAGATCCCAACAAACACACCGCAAAAGAGTTACATCATATGGATCTCCAAGAGACCATTGTATTGATAATTCAGCGAGAGAGAGGGAGAGAGAGAGAGAGAGAGAGAGAGAAAGCCATCTAGCTACTAACTACGGACCCGAAGGTCTACAAGGAACTACTCACGCATCATCGGAGAGGCACCAATGGAGGTGGTGAACCCCTCCATGATGGTGTCTAGATTGAATCTGGTGGTTCTGGACTCTCCAGCGGCTTGATGAATATTTTGTCGCCCGTACTAGGTTTTCTGGAATATTTGGGTATTTATAGAGCAAAGAGGTTGTCCGGGGGGCAACCGAGGTGGGCACAACCCACCAGGGCGCGCCCTGGTGGGTTGTGCCCCCCTCGGGGCACCCCCAGGTGCAACCAGGGCCCATTGCCTTCCTTCTGGCCCATAAAAAATCATCGTGGAGTTTCATGGCACTTGGACTCCGTTTGATATTAATTTCATGCGATGTAAAAAACATGAAAAAAAACAGCAACTGGCACTTGGCACTATGTCAATAGGTTAGTACCAAAAAATGATATAAAATGACTATAAATGATTATAAAACATCCAAGATTGATAATAAAACAACATGGAACAATCAAAAATTATAGATACGTTGGAGACATATCAGCATCCCCAAGCTTAACTCCTACTCGTCCTCGAGTAGGTAAGTGATAAAAACAGAATTTTTGATGTGGAGTGCTGTTCATCATGTCATATCATATTCTTTTCTTTATAGTATGGACATCTGGACTTTTATGTGATTCAATGCAATAGTCTAGTTTTGACATGATAATTTAGATACTCAAGCATATCAACAAGCAACCATGTCTTTCAAAATATCAACACTAAAATAACTTATCCCTAGCCCATCATGCTCAAACATTGATCCATTCATGAAACACACTCGAATATTAACTACACCCAATACTTGAGCACGATCATATTGCCTCCTAGTTGGTGCTTTTTATGAGAGAAGATGGAGACTCAAATTTCAAAATAAAAATTGCATAAAGTAAAAGAAAGGCCCTTCATAGCCGGAAGTAGGGATTTGTAGAGGTGCCAGAGCTCAAAGCGAATAAAATTAGAGATGAAAACATTTTTGGAGGTGTATCCATCCCACCAACGAAAATGACTTAGAGTTGCCAACACTTTCCATGCTAGATATACCATAGGCGGTTCCCAAACAGAAAATAAAGTTTATTCCTTTTTTCACCATAACTTTCACTTTCCATGGCTAACCGTATCCATGGGTGCCCTCCATACCAACACTTTCCAAGGAATTTATTATTTGACAACATAAAGTAAATTGATTTTTTTGCATTTCGGGACTGGGCATCCCTAAGATCTTTGCCTTACTCTCGTGCAATAACAAGTGAATAAACACTCATCTTGAGAATAACACATCTAGCATGGAAAATATTAGCCACCCGTTACCGTTTCGCGAGCGAAACAAACACACAAAAGAGAAGTTTATTTCGAATATTAGAGGTGGCACATGCAAATTTGCTTAGAACGGCAAAAGAATACCGCATATAGGTAGATATAGTGGACTCATGTGGCAAAACTGGTTTAAAGGATTTTGGATGCACAAGTAAAGATCATACTTGGTGCAAAATGAAGGCTAGCAAAAGATTGGGAAGAGACCAACCAAGAAACAAATAATCTCATAAGAAAGCATTAAGCATAATTAACACCGAATAATGCACCACAAGTAGGATATCATTTTCATTGCATGATTAACTTTTGTGCATGCATAGGGAATGACAAACCTTAACACCAATATTCCTACTAGAGCACAATTACCCATCAACATAACTCACATATCACATCATCATATCTCAAAACTATTACTAAGAACCAAGTTTATTTTGTCCAATGATCTTCATGACATATTTTTCTTTATCTTTATCCTTCTTGGATATCTATCACTTTGGGACTAATTTTCATGTGTTGCTTTTCATAAGCTCAAACAAATATAAGTGAAGATCATGAGCATAACAAATTTCTTTCTCTCAAAATAATTTAAGTGAAGCAAGAGAGAATTTCTTCAGAATTTTACGAACTCTCAAATAAATCTATGTCAAGCAAGAGAGAATTTCTTCAAAAATAACAAAGCACACCGTGCTCAAAAAGATATAAGTGAAGCACTAGAGCAAGTCCTAGCTTATAAAAGATTTAAGTGAAGCATAGAGAGAAATTCTAACAAGTCATGATATAATTTTGGCTCTCTCAAATAGGTGTGTCCATAAAGGATTGATGACTTAAAACACAAAATAAAACAAGCAAAGACTCATATCATACAAGATGCTCCAAGCAAAACACATATCATGTGACGAATAAAAATATAGTTTCATGTAAAATACTGATAGTTGTTGGAAGAAAGCGGGGATGCCACTCGGGGGCATACCCAAGCTTAGTTGGTTTCTCATTCTTGGATAATAGCTTGGGATGTCGGGGCATCCCCAAGCTTAGGCTTTTGCATCCTTCCTTCATCCATCGTAAGATAACCCAAAACTTGAAAACTTCAATCACACAAAACTCAACAAAACCTTCGTGAGATCCGTTAGTGTAAGAAAAATAAACCACTACTATAAGTGCTGTATCAAACCAATTCTTATTTTGTTTTTGTATTATATCTAATGTATTCCAACTTTTCTATGGCAAAAACTCATCAAAGAAATCCATAGAGCCATCAAAATAAGCACATAACACAAAGAAAACAGAATCTGTCAAAACAGAACAGTCTGTAGCAATCTGATTTGTTCGAATACTTATTGAACTCCATAAATTCTGAAACACTAGGACAACCTGGATAATTTGTGTACTGATCTTCTTCAAAAAGAATTAGCATTTTATCGCGTTCGGGTGAATTTTAACAATTATTTTCGTGAGCACAAAGTTTCTGTCTTTTTCAGCAAGATCAAACAACTATCACCCAAGGGGGTCCTATTGGTTCTACTTGGCACAAACACTAATTAAAACATAAAAAACACAATCATAACAGTAGCATAATTGTGTAAACACTCATGAACAGAAATCAAAAAGCAAAAATAAATTTTATTCATTGGGTTGCCTCCCAACAAGCGCTATAGTTTTACGCCCTTAGCTAGGCATAAAGCAAGGATCTAAGTTTTGTCATCCTTGGTTCGAGATCCGTAAGAAGCCCTCATGATTGATTCATAAGGTGGCTTAATTCTAGTTCTATGAAAGTGTTCCATGCCCTTACTCAAAGGAAATTGGAACTTAATATTGCCTTCTTTCATATCAATCACGGCACCGATAGTGCGTAAAAACGGTCTACCAAGAATAATTGGACAAGACGGACTGCAATCAATATCAATAACAATAAAATATATGGGCACATAATTCCTATTTGCAAGAATAAGAACATCATTAATTCTTCCCATCGGCTTTTTAATAGTAGAATCCGCCAAGTCAAAATTCAAGGAACATTCCTCAAGATTAGTAAGACCAAGCACATCACATAAAGATTTCGGATTTGTAGAAACACTAGCATCCAAGTCACATAAAGCAAAACACTCATAATTTTTAATCTTGACTTTGATAGTAGGTTCCCATTCATCATGTAATTTTCTAGGATTGAAACTTCCAATTCAATTTTTTCTTCCAAAGCTTTCATCATAGCATCAACAATATGTTTAGTAAAAGCTTTATTTTGTTCATAAGAATGGGGTGAATTTATCATGGATTGCAACAAAGAAATACAATCAATCAAAGAGAAACTATCACAATAAAAGTCTTTGTAATCCAAAAGAGTGGGCACATCACTAGTTAAAGTTTTGACCTCTCCAAACCCACTTTCATCAATTTTCTCAACAAGATTTTCACCCTCCGAATATTGGGACGCCTTCTACCTAAAGTTGACACGTCTCCAGTCCCTTTTTCATCATTCTTAACTTTACTGAACAAGGAATCAATACAAGAAACACCAATCATTTTAAGATCTTCATCATCTTTGCAAGAATAATCACTAGAAAAAGCTTTCTCTAAAAAAATTCTTTTAGCTCTAAGCATAGCAGTTCTTTTCTTACTTTCATCCATAGAAACATAAAGAGCTTTAATTGATTCATCTACTTTAGGCACAAAAATTTTCATATTGAGATTTTCCACATCATGAGCAATTCTATCAACACTTCTAGACAAATCATCGATCTTATTCAACTTTTCTTCTATGGAAGTGTTGAAAACTTTTTGTGTGTTGATAAATTCTTTAATATTATTCTCAAGATCAGAGGTGTTGCTATTACTATTATAAGATTGATTTCCATAGGAATTACCATAATTATTAGAGGAATTACTAGGAAAAGGCCTAGGATTAAAATTACCTCTATAAGCATTATTGTTGAAATTATTTCTAGAGATAAAATTCACATCAATAGCATCACTATTTTGCTCAATCAAAGTAGAAAAAGGCATATCCTTAAAATCAATAGGTGCACTTTTACTAGCAACCAATTTCATAAGAGCATCAACTTTATCACTCAAAGAATAAATTTCTTCAACCGAATTAACGTTTTTATTAGTAGAAGCTCTTTCGGTATGCCATTGTGAATAATTTGCCATGATATTATCAAGCAATTTGGTGGCTTCACCCAAAGTAATTTCCATAAAAGTACCACCCGCGGCGGAATCTAAAAGATTACGAGAAAGAAAATTCAATCCCGCATAAAAAATTGTATGATCATCCAAAGATTTAACCCATGAGTTGGGCAATTCCTTAGCATCATTTTCATCCTTTCCCAAGATTGTGCAACATGCTCATGTTCAAGTTGCTTGAAATTCATGATCTGGGTTCTAAGGGAAATAATTTTTGCGGGAGGAAAATACATAGTGATAAAAGCATCTTTGCACTTGCTCCAAGAATCGATACTATTACGAGGCAAAGAAGAGAACCAAATTTTTGCAGAATCACGCAAAGAGAACGGAAATAATTTCATCTTGACCACATCATTGTCCACATCTTTTTTCTTTTGCATATCGCATAATTCCACGAAGTTATTAAGATGGGACGCGGCATCCTCATTAGGAGTACCGGAAAATTGGTCTTTCATAACAAGATTCAGCAAAGCCGTATTAATATCACAAGTCTCCGCACTAGTGGCGGAGGAGTAACCGGAGTGCCAATAAAATCATTGTTGTTGGTACTTGAGAAATCACATAACTTGGTGTTCTCTTGAGTCATGATGACTACACAACAAGACTGCACTCAAAAATAGATCCGGCAAAAAAACGGCAAACGGAAAAAGAGAAGCGAATAAAACGGCAAATTTTTGTGAAGTGGGGAAGAGGAAAACGAGAGGCAAATGGCAAATAATGTAAATTGCAAGGAGATGAGATTTGTGATTAGGAACCTGGTTATGTTGAAGATCCTCCCTGGCAACGATTCCAGAAATTCTCCTTGATGGCAGCTGGAACTACGTCGGCATTTCCCCAGAGAGGGAGGGATGATGTAGCACAGCGATGGTAGTTTTTTCCCTCAGTTATGAAACCAACGTATCGAACCAGTAGAAGAACCAAGCAACACAACGTAAACAGCACCTGCACACAAACAACAATGACACCTCGCAACCCGACGAGTTAAAGGGGTTGTCAATCCCTTCCGGGGTACGGCGCCAGAAATTGTGTGATGACGGGAGAAAGTTGTAATAGATTGAATAAATAGATCACAAATAAAATAAAGTGAAGCAAAGTATTTTTGTATTTTTGGTTTAATAGATCAGAATAAAAATGGAAAGGAAAACTACATCGCAAGGCAAATATATGAGGAAGAAGACCCGGGGGCCGTAGGTTTCACTAGTGGCTTCTCTCGAGAAAAAAAGCAAACGGTGGGTAAACAAATTACTGTTGGGTAATTGATAGAACTTCAAATAATTATGACGATATCCAGGAAATGATCATTACATAGGCATCACGTCCAAGATTAGTAGACCGACTCCTGCCTGCATCTACTACTATTACTCCACACATCGACCGCTATCCAGCATGCATTTAGTGTATTAATTTCATGTAAAAACGGAGTAAAGCAATAAGAATGATGACATGATGTAGACAAGATCCGTTTATCATATGGCGGTGGATATCGATCTTGACTTTTTATCCTTAGTAGCAACGATACGTACGTGTTGTTTCCCTTTCTGTCACTGGGATCGAGCACCGGAAGATTGAACCCACTACCGGGCACCTCTTCCCATTGCAAGATAAATAGATCAAGTTGGCCAAACAAAACCCAAATATCGGAGAAGAAATACGAGGCTATAAGAGATCATGCATATAAGAGATCAAAGAAACTCAAATAACTTTCATGGATATAAAAAGATATGACTGATCATAAACTCGAAGTTCATCAGATCCCAACAAACACACCGCAAAAGAGTAACATCATATGGATCTCGGAGAAACCATTGTATTGAGAATTCAGCGAGAGAGAGAGAGAGAGAAAGCCATCTAGCTACTAACTACGGACCCGAAGGTCTACAAGGAACTACTCACGCATCATCGGAGAGGCACCAATTGAAGTGTATGATATGTTGATAATATATATATGTATGTATGTGTTTGTGTATGTATGTGTGTGTGTGAATCTGATGATATTTATCATATATGTGTGTGAATCCGATGATATGCTTAGTCTTCAATCCAATCAATTGTGTGTGTGTGTGTGAATCCGATGATATTTATCATATATGTATTTTTTTCAGAAATGACCTAGGAGGCTATTTGTAAGTTGTGGCATCAAGCCAAATGAAGAAGGCATTGCTGGACTATGTCTTACCACAAGGGGCTACATCACCACCTGTGCGTATGCAGTGGACACAGATGGTCGCACTGCCTTAAGCGGGGCAAGGTGGAACCACTTCCTTGCTGGCAAGAATCTCTGGGATGAACAAGCCGTCTTAGTCACTATCAGGAACACCCCGCACGTTGACTTCAGGATGATGATAATCATCGACCTTATTTGAAACTATGTGTGTGGCTTGGCCAATAATAAAATGCTTATTAGCTATTCGTTAGCTTGTGTTTGCGGAGATTGTCATTTATTAATTAGCTAGTTAGTACTGTTTGTAAGATTGTCACTTATTAACTTGTATTGTTCTACTGTGTTATCTTTTATATGTGCTTAGTTCTATTGTGAAATGCTAAATGTTATATAGTGGGGGAAAATTGGCTACATGAAACGTTCGTGGCATACAAAGCATAGCACAGCTCACTAGGTGAATGATTATAGTGGTGGCGGTGTCCACGTGGCACGCCATTAACACGTAGAATACTGCTGACGTGGAGTCAAACGCCACCACTATTTTTTTAATAATGGCGCCATATTGGTTGTGTTGGGTGTCCACGCCAGCAAGGTCGTTTTTGCCACGCCATAATTATGCTTTTAAAATTCAACCACATCTAGGAAAAATACTTGCTCAACAGGAGGCGTGTATTCCATATGCTAACTGCAATTAATCAATCATATGTAGGCATGTATTCCATATGTAGTTGTGCGTGCTTTCCATAGGAACTTGCACAACATTTTTTGCCCCACTCTCCAGTTTCTGCGGGATCCTAATGGAAATTAGGTGTAATAATGGTACTTCTTTCACAAACCACCGGACCAAAGCATTAAAAAATAATGAATACAAGTAATCCTCAAATTACGTCCACCCCCTTTGGTATCCTGATTGCTTTCACTTCAGGTTCTCTAGTTTACAACAATAGCAGGTTGATACTGCTTTCAGATATGATCCAAACCAGATATATATTGATGAAAAGATAAACGGTTTAGATATTAAATTATGGCACTTGCACCCCAGTGTCAAGCATTAAGCATAGAAAAGTCATAACAACATCAATCTCAGAACATACACGATATTAGGCATCAAACCCTAAAAATCTGGCAGCTATTACATTAGAGATCTCATTAAATTCCAACCCACCCCATGTGCCTACTGAGAAATTACTCACACATGAGTGGGCAGACTATGATGGTGGTGATGGACAAGTGATTAGTGATGATGACGGTAAAGGGTCCCCCTCTTTGGAGGCGAGATCAGCCTCCAAACAGCCCTTCGGGAGATGGAAATTGGTGGTAGCTGATGCCAGCTGGAACTACGTCGGTATTTCCCTGGAGAGGGCGGGATGTTGTAGCACAGCGACGGTAGGTATTTCCCTCAGTTATGAAACCAAGGTATCGAACCAGTAGGAGAACCAAGCAACACAATGTAAACAGCACATGCACACAAACAACAACACCTCGCAACCAGACGAGTTATAGGGGTTGTCAATCCCTTCCGGGGTACGCCGCCAGAAATTGCGTGATGACGGGAGAAAGTTGTAATAGATTGAATAAATAGATCACAAATAAAGTAAAGTGCTGCAAAGTATTTTTGTGTTTTTGGTTTAATAGATCTGAAGAAAAATGCAAAGGAAAAGTAGATCGCAAGGCAAATATATGAGGAAGAAGACCCGGGGGCCGTAGGTTTCACTAGTGGCTTCTCTCGAGAAGAATAGCAAACGGTGGGTAAACAAATTACTGTTGGGCAATTGATAGAACTTCAAATAATTATGACGATATCCAGACAATGATCATTACATAGGCATCACGTCCAAGATTAGTAGACCGACTCCTGCCTGCATCTACTACTATTACTCCACACATCGACCGCTATACAGCATGCATCTAGTGTATTAAGTCCATGGAAAAACGGATTAATGCAATAAGAACGATGACATGATGTCGACAAGCTCCGTTTATCCATATGGCAGTGGATATAGATCTCGTATTTTTATCCTTAGTAGCAACGATACATACGTGTTGTTTCCCTTTCTATCACTGGGATCGAGCACCGTAAGATAGAACCCACTACCGGGCATCTCTTCCCATTGCAAGATAAATAGATCAAGTTGGCCAAACAAAACCCAAATATCGGAGAAAATATACGAGGCTATAAGAGATCATGCATATAAGAGATCAAAGAAACTCAAGTAACTTTCATGGATATAAAAAGATATGACTAATCATAAATTCGAAGTTCATCAGATCCCAACAAACACACCGCAAAAGAGTTACATCATATGGATCTCCAAGAGACCATTGTATTGAGAATTCAGCGAGAGAGAGAGAGAGAGAGAGAGAGAGAGAGAGAGAGAGAGAAAGCCATCTAGCCACTAACTACGGACGCGAAGGTCTACAAGGAACTACTCACGCATCATCGAAGAGGCACCAATGGAGGTGGTGAACCCCTCCATGATGGTGTCTAGATTGAATCTGGTGGTTCTGGACTCTCCAGCGGCTGGATGAATATTTTGTCGCCCGTACTAGGGTTTCTGGAATATTTGGGTATTTATAGAGCAAAGAGGCTGTCCGGGGGGCACCCGAGGTGGGCACAACCCACCAGGGCGCGCCCTGGTGGCTTGTGCCCCCCTCAGGGCACCCCCCAGGTGCAACCAGGGCCCATTGCCTTCCTTCTGGCCCATAAAAAATCATCGTGGAGTTTCGTGGCATTTGGACTCCGTTTTATATTGATTTCATGCGATGTAAAAAACATGGAAAAAAACAGCAACTGGCGCTTGGCACTATGTCAATAGGTTAGTACCAAAAAATGATATAAAATGACTATAAAATGATTATTAAACATCCAAGATTGATAATAAAACAGCATGGAACAATCAAAAATTATAGATACGTTGGAGACATATCAGCATCCCCAAGCTTAACTCCTACTCGTCCTCGAGCAGGTAAGTGATAAAAACAGAATTTTTGATGTGGAGTGCTGTTCATCATGTGATATCATATTCTTTTCTTTATAGTATGGACATCTGGACTTTTATGTGATTCAATGCAATAGTCTAGTTTTGACATGATAATTTAGATACTCAAGCATATCAACAAGCAGCCATGTCTTTCAAAATATCAACGCTAAAATAATTTATCCCTAGCCCATCATGCTCAAACATTGATCCATTCATGCAACACACTCGAATATTAACTACACCCAATACTTTAGCACGATCATATTGCCTCCTAGTTGGTGCTTTTTATGAGAGAAGATGGAGACTCAAATTTCAAAATAAAAATTGCATAAAGTAAAAGAAAGGCCCTTCACAGCCGGAAGTAGGGATTTGTAGAGGTGCCAGAGCTCAAAGCGAAAAAAAATTAGAGATGAAAACATTTTTGGAGGTGTATCCATCCCACCAACGAAAACGACTTAGAGTTCCCAACACTTTCCATGCTAGATATGCCATAGGATGTTCCCAAACAGAAAATAAAGTTTATTCCTTTTTCCACCATAACTTTCACTTTCCATGGCTAACAGTATCCACGGGTGCCCTCCATACCAACACTTTCCAAGGAATTTATTATTTGACAACATAAAGTAAATTATTATTTTTTTTGCATTTCGGGACTGGGCATCCCTAAGATCTTTGCCTTACTCTCGTGCAATGACAAGTGAATAAACACTCATCTTGAGAATAACACATCTAGCATGGAAAATATTAGCCACCCGTTACCGTTTCGCGAGCGAAACAAACACACAAAAGAGAAGTTTATTTTGAATATTAGAGGTGGCACATGCAAATTTGCTTAGAACGGCAAAAGAATACCGCATATAGGTAGATATAGTGGACTCATGTGGCAAAACTGGTTTAAAGGATTTTGGATGCACAAGTAGAGATCATACTTGGTGCAAAATGAAGGCTAGCAAAAGATTGGGAAGCGACCAACCAAGAAACGAATGATCTCACAAGAAAGCATTAAGCATAATTAACACCGAATAATGCACCACAAGTAGGATATAATTTTCATTGCATGATTAACTTTAGTGCATGCATAGGGAATGACAAACCTTAACACCAATATTCCTACTAGAGCACAATTACTCATCAACATAACTCACATATCACATCATCATATCTCAAAACTATTACTAAGAATCAAGTTTATTTTGTCCAATGATCTTCATGACATATTTTTCTTTATCTTTATCCTTCTTGGATATCTATCACTTTGGGACTAATTTTCATGTGTTGCTTTTCATAAGCTCAAACAAATATAAGTGAAGATCATGAGCATAACAAATTTTCTTTCTCTCAAAATAATTTAAGTGAAGCAAGAGAGAATTTCTTCAGAATTTTATGAACTCCCAAATAAATCTATGTCAAGCAAGAGAGCATTTCTTCAAAAATAACAAAGCACACCGTCCTCAAAAAGATATAAGTGAAGCACTAGAGCAAGTCCTAGCTTATAAAATGTTTAAGTGAAGCATCGAGAGAAATTCTAACAACTCATGATATAATTTTGGCTCTCTCAAATAGGTGTGTCAAGAAAGGATTGATGACTTAAAACACAAAATAAAACAAGCAAAGACTCATATCATACAAGATACTCCAAGCAAAACACACATCATGTGACGAACAAAAATATAGTTTCAAGTAAAATACTGATAGTTGTTGGAAGAAAGCGGGGATGCCACTCGGGGGCATACCCAAGCTTAGTTGGTTTCTCATTCTTGGATAATATCTTGGGATGCCGGGGCATCCCCAAGCTTAGGCTTTTGCATCCTTCCTTCATCCATCGTAAGATAACCCAAAACTTGAAAACTTCAATCACACAAAACTCAACAAAACCTTCGTGAGATCCGTTAGTGTAAGAAAAATAAACCACTACTATAAGTGTTGTATCAAACCAATTCTTATTTTGTTTTTGTATTATATCTAATGTATTCCAACTTTTCTATGGCAAAAACTCATCAAAGAAATCCATAGAGCCATCAAAATAAGCACATAACACAAAGAAAACAGAATCTGTCAAAACAGAACAGTCTATAGCAATCTGATTTGTTCGAATACTTATTGAACTCCATAAATTCTGAAACACTAGGACAACCTGGATAATTTGTGTATTGATCTTCTGCAAAAAGAATTAGCATTTTATCGCGTTCGGGTGAATTTTAACAATTATTTTCGTGAGCAAAAAGTTTCTGTCTTTTTCAGCAAGATCAAACAACTATCACCCAAGGGGGTCCTATTGGTTCTACTTGGCACAAACACTAATTAAAACATAAAAAACACAATCATAACAGTAGCATAATTGTGTAAACACTCAAGAACAGAAAGCAAAAAGCAAAAATAACTTTTATTCATTGGGTTGCCTCCCAACAAGCGCTATAGTTTTACGCCCTTAGCTAGGCATAAAGCAAGGATCTAAGTTTTGTCATCCTTGGTTCGAGATCCATAAGATGCCCTCATGATTGATTCATAAGGTGGCTTAATTCTAGTTCTATGAAAGTGTTCCATGCCCTTACTCAAAGGAAATTGGAACTTAATATTGCCTTCTTTCATATCAATCACGGCACCGATAGTGCGTAAAAACGGTCTACCAAGAATAATTGGACAAGACGGACTGCAATAAATATCAAGAACAATAAAATATATGGGCACATAATTCCTATTTGCAAGAATAAGAACATCATTAATTCTTCCCATAGGCTTTTTAATAGTAGAATCCGCCAAGTCAAAATTCAAGGAACATTCCTCAAGATTAGTAAGACCAAGCACATCACATAAAGATTTCGGATTTGTAGAAACACTAGCATCCAAGTCACATAAAGCAAAACACTCATAATTTTTAATCTTGACTTTGATAGTAGGTTCCCATTCATCATGTAATTTTCTAGGATTGAAACTTCCAATTCAATTTTTTCTTCCAAAGCTTTCATCATAGCATCAACAATATGTTTAGTAAAAGCTTTATTTTGTTCATAAGAATGGGGTGAATTTATCATGGATTGCAACAAAGAAATACAATCAATCAAAGAGAAACTATCATAATAAAAGTCTTTGTAATCCAAAAGAGTGGGCACATCACTAGTTAAAGTTTTGACCTCTCCAAACCCACTTTCATCAATTTTCTCAACAAGATTTTCACCCTCCGAAATATTCGGACGCCTTCTACCTAAAGTTGACACTTCTCCAGTCCCTTTTTCATCATTCTTAACTTTACTAAACAAGGAATCAATACAAGAAACACCAATCATTTTAAGATCTTCATCATCTTTGCAAGAATAATCACTAGAAAAAGCTTTCTCTAAAAAAATTCTTTTAGCTCTAAGCATAGCAGTTATTTTCTTACTTTCATCCATAGAAACATAAAGAGCATTAATTGATTCATCTACTTTAGGCACAAAAAATTTCATATTGAGATTTTCCACATCATGAGCAATTCTATCAACACTTCTAGACAAATCATCAATCTTATTCAACTTTTCTTCTATGGAAGTGTTGAAAACTTTTTGTGTGTTGATAAATTCTTTAATATTATTCTCAAGATCAGAGGTGTTGCTATTACTATTATAAGATTGATTTCCACAGGAATTACCATAATTATTAGAGGAATTACTAGGAAAAGGCCTAGGATTAAAATTACCTCTATAAGCATTATTGTTGAAATTATTTCTAGAGATAAAATTCACATCAATAGCATCACTATTTTGCTCAATCAAAGTAGACAAAGGCATATCCTTAAAATCAATAGGTGCAATTTTACTAGCAACCAATTTCATAAGAGCATCAACTTTATCACTCAAAGAAGAAATTTCTTCAACCGAATTAACGTTTTTACTAGTAGATTCTCTTTCGGTATGCCATTGTGAATAATTTGCCATGATATTATCAAGCAATTTGGTGGCTTCACCCAAAGTAATTTCCATAAAAGTACCACCCGCGGCGGAATCTAAAAGATTACGAGAAAGAAAATTCAATCCCGCATAAAAAAATTGTATGATCATCCAAAGATTTAACCCATGAGTTGGGCAATTCCTTAGCATCATTTCCATCCTTTCCCAAGATTGTGCAACATGCTCATGTTCAAGTAGCTTGAAATTCATGATCTGGGTTCTAGGGGAAATAATTTTTGCGGGAGGAAAATACATAGTGATAAAAGCACCTTTGCACTTGCTCCAAGAATCGATACTATTACGAGGCAAAGAAGAGAACCAAATTTTTGCAGAATCATGCAAAGAGAACAGAAATAATTTCATCTTGCCCACATCATTGTCCACATATTTTTTCTTTTGCATATCGCATAATTCCACGAAGTTATTAAGATGGGACGCGGAATCCTCATTAGGAGTACCGGAAAATTGGTCTTTCATAACAAGATTCAGCAAAGCCGTATTAATATCACAAGTCTCCGCACTAGTGGCGGAGGAGTAACCGGAGTGCCAATAAAATCATTGTTGTTGGTACTTGAGAAATCACATAACTTGGTGTTCTCTTGAGTCATGATGACTACACAACAAGACTGCACTGAAAAACAGATCCGGCAAGAAAACGGCAAACGGAAAAAGAGAAGCGAATAAAACGGCAAATTTTTGTGAAGTGGGGAAGAGCAAAACGAGAGGAAAATGGCAAATAATGTAAATAGCAAGGAGATGAGATTTGTGATTAGGAACCTGGTTATGTTGAAGATCCTCCCTGGCAACGGCGCCAGAAATTCTCCTTGATGGCAGCTGGAACTACGTCGGTATTTCCCCTGAGAGGGAGGGATGATGTAGCACAGCGACGGTAGTTTTTTCCCTCAGTTATGAAACCAACGTATCGAACCAGTAGAAGAACCAAGAAACACAACGTAAACAGCACCTGCACACAAACAACAATGACACCTCGCAACCCGACGAGTTAAAGGGGTTGTCAATCCCTTCCGGGGTACGGCGCCAGAAATTGTGTGATGACGGCAGAAAGTTGTAATAGATTGAATAAATAGATCACAAATAAAATAAAGTGAAGCAAAATATTTTTGTATTTTTGGTTTAATAGATCTGAATAAAAATGCAAAGGAAAACTACATCGCAAGGCAAATATATGAGGAAGAAGACCCGGGGGCCATAGGTTTCACTAGTGGCTTCTCTCGAGAAAAAAAGCAAACGGTGGGTAAACAAATTACTGTTGGGCAATTGATAGAACTTCAAATAATTATGACGATATCCAGGAAATGATCATTACATAGGCATCACGTCCAAGATTAGTTGACCGACTCCTGCCTGCATCTACTACTATTACTCCACACATCGACCGCTATCCAGCATGCATCTAGTGTATTAAGTTCATGTAAAAACGGAGTAATGCAATAATAATGATGACATGATGTAGACAAGATCCATTTATCATATGGCGGTGGATATCAATCTCGATTTTTTATCCTTAGTAGCAACGATACATACGTGTTGTTTCCCTTTCTGTCACTGGGATTGAGCACCGGAAGATTGAACCCACTACCGGGCACCTCTTTCCATTGCAAGATAAATAGATCAAGTTGGCCAAACAAAACCCAAATATCGGAGAAAATAGATCATGCATATAAGAGATCAAAGAAACTCAAATAACTTTCATGGATATAAAAAGATATGACTGATCATAAACTCGAAGTTCATCAGATCCCAACAAACACACCGCAAAAGAGTTACATCATATGGATCTCGAAGAGACCATTGTATTGAGAATTCAGCGAGAGAGAGAGAAAGCCATCTACCTACTAACTACGGACCCGATGGTCTACAAGGAACTACTCACGCATCATCAGAGAGGCACCAATGGAGGTGGTGAACCCCTCCATGATGGTGTCTAGATTGGATCTGGTGGTTCTGGACTCTACGGTGGCTGGATGAATATTTCGTCACCCGTACTAGGGTTTCTAGAATATTTGAGTATTTATAGAGCAAAGAGGCGGTCGGGGGGCACCCGAGGTGGGCACATCCCGCCAGGGCGCGCCTGGGCCTCCTGGCGCGCCCTGGTGGATTGTGCCCCCCTCGGGGCACCCCCCAGGTGCAACCAGGGCCCATTGCCTTCCTTCTGGCTCATAAAAATCATCGTGGAGTTTCGTGGCATTTGGACTCCATTTGATATTGGTTTCCTGCGATGTAAAAAACATGCAAAAAACAGCAACTCGCACTTGGCACTATGGCAATAGGTTAGTACCAAAAAAGATATAAAATGACTATAAAATGATTATAAAACATCCAAGATTGATAATAAAACAGCATGGAACAATCAAAAATTATAGATACGTTGGAGACGTATCAGTGGTAGCTCCTTCCCGCGGGAAAATCCAATTTATTATGGTTCAGGACAGATGCAATATTCATGCCGAAGGGCATAGGGAGGCATGCGCCAGGGAGACCATGCTTCCCTAGCTCACACCCATGCGGAGAGGGGAGCAAGCCTGGGTCATGTGGTGGCCTTGGTCACCCTCGAACCCCATCTTCTGGATCCATGGCTCCTTTACGTTGAAAACATCGGCCGTAGTTTTTATTTGATTTTTCGGAGACTTCTAAACAACAACATGGGAATTTTGCAGAAAAAGCATTAGTACAGTTAGTTAGTATCCAAATTATGCAAACTAGAGGGTAAAACAATAGCAAAAGTGTTTTTGAAAAGTAGATAGGTTTGAGACGTATCTTTCCCTGAGTGCAGCCAATCACATCGAGCTGACACAACGCCAATCTATCACATAGATCGACCGTCAAGAACAACATTAGATCACATCTCCTACCTCCCGCTATCATATATGCATGTAAACCAAATCAAAAGTTAGCAATGAAGGATCTGATACCAATGTTGGGCTACGTGACATGCAATGCTTGCAAAATAAAATTTCTATGCCACACAAAACACCCAGGAGCATGCATAGGAGAAAGATCATATGATTACCTTTATCATAAGATAACAAATAATAGTAGCATTATTACAAATGGCTTAACTTGTGTTTCATGCAACTCATAAACAAAACCATTAAAAATATGTTCATGTGTATTGTATCCTATTATCTACACATGTAGATTTTTTATTTTTCCTTTCAGTTATGAGTGTATCTTCTATTTAAGAAGTCACTTAACACCCAGATCCAAAAGTAATTACCTTGTGCATGCTTTATGTATGTGATTTTGACTCGATTATTCAAAGGGGAACACCAGCCCCAAGTGTTTAATTAAATTTCTCTCGGGTCCACTTTTTCGATAAAGGCTGAATTTTATTACTTAAAATGAAGCATCAAGTGGATACAACCACAATGAGTACACATGCGTCCTTTGCATAGGTACAATGCACACAGCCAACACCAACACACACACGCAAAAAACGACCAGCAAAATAGCAAAGTCATATAAGACCAAAGCTATGTTAAGCAAGAAAAGGGGGAAATCCATGAAGCAATCAAATCGACAATCGACAAACTACAGCCATGACCATATCCGCACCAATCATCCCATAACACCACATGGACAATGATGTTCTAAAACAGCAACACCTTCATGAAGGGAACGACGCCCAAGCGCCACCATCACCGGATCCAACCACCAAAGAGTCCAGAGTCTAGGTTTCCACCCTGAAGAAACCTTTCGAGCAATTCCTACAACAAGGTAACGACATAAAAACATCTTCATAGCGAGGTATGACCAACACTGGCAGACCTAGGTTTTCACCCCAAAGCTCAAGATGGGTACTTGGAAAGCACCACCATCGGAGTCAATCATGTGTTGTCGGCACAACTTTTCCACGATCGTAGCAACTTCATTTGCTGGGCTAGAAACCTGACCGCCGCCGCTGCACAACCGTACCCTTTGTGTTAAGCCGTTGTAATTGCAACTCACCAATGAAGGTAACCACCGGTTTTGGAGAGCGTATCCCCACAAAGATCTTTCAGTGGCCATCGCAATTCGCCACGAGACTGTGGTCACAGGACAGAGTGGTCATCACATGGTCCAACACTAGCGACAGAGCACCTCACTACTGACTGCCACCTTGTTGCACCCTAGCATCAGCGCGCAGCTTCGACCGAGCCCGCATGACTGCCGGCCGGCCGGGCGCTCACACCTACCAGATCTAGCCATGAACCCTGCCGCACCTGTAGATTGAAGGAAATATGCCCTAGAGGCAAAAATAAAGTTGTTATTTATATTTTCTTATATCATGATAAATGTTTATTATTCATGCTAGAATTGTATTAACCGGAAACTTAGTACATGTGTGAATACATAGACAAACAGAGTGTCACTAGTATGCCCCTACTTGACTAGCTCGTTGAATCAAAGATGGTTAAGTTTCCTAGCCATAGACATGAGTTCTCATTTGATTAACGGGATCACATCATTAGAGAATGATGTGATTGACTTGACCCATTCCGTTAGCTTAGCACTTGATCGTTTAGTATATTGCTATTGCTTTCTTCATGACTTATACATGTTCCTATGACTATGAGATTATGCAACTCCCGAATACCGGAGGAACACTTTGTGTGCTACCAAACGTCACAACATAACTGGGTGATTATATAGGTGCTCTACAGGTGTCTCCGATGGTACTTGTTGAGTTGGCATAGATCGAGATTAGGATTTGTCACTCCGATTGTCAGAGAGGTATCTCTGGGGCCTCTCGGTAATGCACATCACTATAAGCCTTGCAAGCAATGTGACTAATGAGTTAGTTGCGGGATGATGCATTATGGAACGACTAAAGAGACTTGCCGGTAACCAGATTGAACTAGGTATTGAGATACCGACGATCGAATCTCGGGCAAGAAACATACCGATGACAAAGGGAACAACGTAT
The DNA here is from genome assembly GCF_018294505.1 of Triticum aestivum. Classification (NCBI taxonomy): domain Eukaryota; kingdom Viridiplantae; phylum Streptophyta; class Magnoliopsida; order Poales; family Poaceae; genus Triticum; species Triticum aestivum. The sequence continues at coordinate 583,487,866 of NC_057802.1, read as the reverse complement.
GTTGTTATGCGGTTTGACCGATAAAGATCTTCGTAGAATATGTTGGAGCCAATATGAACATCCAGGTTCCGCTATTGGTTATTTACCGGAGACGTGTCTCGGTCATGTCTACATAGTTCTCGAACCCGTAGGGTCCGCACGCTTAACATTCCGTGACGATCGGTATTATGAGTTTATGTGTTTTGATGTACCGAAGATAGTTCGGAGTCCCGGCTGTGATCACGGACATGACGAGGAGTCTCGAAATGGTCGAGACATAAAGATTGATATATTGGACGGATATATTCAGACACCAGAAGTGTTCCAGGTGATTTCGGAGAAAACCGAAGT